>NC_037676.1:11451743-11503074 GCF_003255815.1 Theropithecus gelada
AAAAAAAAAAAAAAAAAAAAAAAAAAAAAAAAAAAAAAAAAAAAAAAAGAAACCAACACTTGAAATATTTTTCTGTGAACAGTTTTTTCACTTGGCTTCCAAGGCACCACCTTTCTGACTTTCCTTCTGTCTCCTTGCTACACAGTTGGACCCTTCTCTCCCAGCCTGTCCATTTTGTAAAGCTCCAGTGTACGGTCCTGCCTTTCCTCTGTTCCTCCCCAGGCCATGTCCCGCCGTCCCAGGAGTCATGATGCTGGTGGATTCACAGATTTATATCCTCAGCCCTGTTCTCTGGGCTCACGTATCCAACTTCTTGTAGGACATCTCCACTTGGAAGTCTGGTTCAAAACAGAACTTTTGACTTCTCTCCCTGCTCTGTCCCTCGCTGTAGAAAGTGACACCCCATTTACCGGGCTGCTCACGGCCCAGACTTAGGAACTGTCTTTAAACCCACACCTCCTGACATCCGGGGAGCCTTGATGCCTCTACACTCAACACACACTCCAAACTGGACAGGTTGTCGGCCACCTCATTGCTACACTGGGTCCAAGCACCATTGTCCCTTCCACAGGAGCCTGGCAGCCCCATGCGACCTGGCCTCCCGCTGCCTCCCTCCTCCACTCTCCACACTGCAGCCGGAGCCCTTCGTGAAAGGTAAATACCATCATAGCATTCCCTTGCTCAAAACCCAGCAATGAAATCCTGTCACCCTCAGAATAAAGCCCCTGCCCCTAACTGTGGCCCACAGCCCCGCATGGCCTGGCCTCCTGGGTGAGCTCCACCTTCCTCTCTGCCATCCCTCGCAGCTGAGACCGTGTCCAGCATGGAGCAGGCACCAGGCACGTGTCGTCCCTTAAATTATGTCCACTCCACTGTCAGGGTAGATTGAAGCTTGAAGAGCTGAAGTAATGTAAGTGCTTCCACGGTTCTCCTGAGTGGCTGAATTTGAGCCCAGGTCACCTGATTCCAAGGCAGCGTAGACACACCTCACGCAGGGCTCCTTTGCGGTGGCTGGGAAACCTGGGCATCTGTTAACTGTTGGAGAAAAAGAGGCTGGCATTCATGTGCAGGGAACTATCAACAAATGTGAAGAGGAAAGAGACAAAAATGGTCAGTGGAATTAAGAGGAGACGAGCTTTACATGTGTTCCAGAGTTGGAACACAGTGTGCCGAGCGTGGGGCCTGAGGAGTGGAAGGCGTCCGTTAGGGGCTACAGGCCCTGGACACACCCCAGAGCCAGGGGAAGCTGTGCAAGGCCTGTGGCCAGGGAGCCGCGAGGTGCCCCAAGCTCACTGTTTATTCCATCAACAGGCACACCAGGGGTTTCCACAGAAATAATGGATCTGCTCTATGAAGTCTGTGGAAAAAGAAAAAAGCTACATGTTTTTGTGTCTATTGGCAAGGAAATATACTTCATCTCACATTTTAAATTGAAATGTGTGGCACTTAACGTCTTTCTCTTAAAAAACATTCTGTTTTCAAATCAGTAAACATCCTATAAAAAGCAATAAGAAATTCTTACTGACTTAACATTCAATCTGTTTGGATCATTAGGCTTCAGATTACACGACACCCAAAATCCTTCCAACCCAGCATCTGACATGAAAATTGAAGCGCACACAGTACGGAACCAGTTCGAATGAATTTGGAACCATCTTTTCTTTTCTCTGTGTGTGTGTGTGTGTGTATTATATGTATGATATCTACATTTTATATATTTCTACTTCTTGAGCAATAATATTTTGTTAACAAAGGGGCACATTGTATTCTAGACTCCAATTTCTTTATGAAGAGACTGGAGGATGCCCCCTTTTCCCTGTGGTTTTAATAACCTTATTCTGTCTTTAACCTAAAGGAGCCTCTCACAATTGGCCAAAGCGAGAATACTTAGAGCTTGCTGTGCTGTGTCCTCTGTGGAAACTTCTCCTTGAGAATTATCAATGTTTCAGAGGTGACATCACTTTCCATATGAATAGATATGTGTTACGTCTTCAATTTACCAGAAAACTTTACCTGAAAATCTTCTTTTTTCCTCTAAGAATGTTGGAAACTGAATTAAAATTCATAAAGATGACAAATGGGCATATGAAAAAGATGCTCCACATGGTATGTTACCAGGGAAATGCAATTAAAATGTCAGCAAGACACCGCCACACCCCTGTGAGAGGGGCCAAAATCCAGACCCTGACAGCACCAAATGCTGACGAGGAGGTGGAGCAACAGGAACTCTCATCCGTTCCAAAGTGCAAATGCAAAACAGTGCAGCCCACTTTGGAAGACCATTTGGCAGTTTCTTATAAAACGAAACATTTTACCACGAAATCCAGCAATCACGCTCCCTGGTATTTACCCAAATAAACTGAAAACATATGTCCACGCAAAAACCTGCACACAGAGGTTTACAGCAGCTTTATTCATAACTGCCAAAACGTGCAAGCAACCAAGATGCCCTCCAGTAGAACGGACAAACTGTGGTATATCAGACAACGGAATATTATTCACGGCTAAACAGAAGTGAGCTGTCAAGACATGAAAAGACATGAAGGAAGCTTAAATGCATGTTCTTAAGTGAAAGAAGTCAACCTGGAAAGGGTACATACTTGTATGATTCCAACTATACGACATTCTGGAACAGGCAAAATTACGGAAACAGTAAAGCACCAGTGGTTGTCAGGGGTTAGAGGGGAGGGAGGGATGAACAGTGGGAACGCAGAGGATTTTAGGGCAGTGAAACCACCCTGCATGATGCTGTGATGGGGGTTATACATCACTGTACTTGTTTGAACCTATAGAATAACGACACCCAGAGTGAACCCTAATGTAAACCACGGACTCTGGGTGACAAGGATCCACTCAGCCCCACTGACTGTCACAAATGCAACTCTCTGTGGGGGACACTGAGGGTGCGGAGGCCATGTGAGGGGAGGGAGTAATGGGAACGTTCTGTACTTTCCACTTAATGGTACTGTTCTAAAAACTAAAGTATTTAAAAGAAAAAAATCCATTAAAAAAGTTATTGATTTATGACAACTGTGCTTTCTTGATCACTACCAGATATTTCTCCTAAAAGGCAACTGAGAAATATGCTAAAGCTGAAAAATCTCTCCAGGACAGCACTTCAGTGAACCATTTAGTGAACGCAACGCCCCGGGACACAGACAGCTCTGCAGAGGATTCCACGTCCCCCTCAGAAGCCTGTTGGCTGCTGCCTGCAGGGCCGGACGTGTCTGCCCTGTGTCCGAGGCCCTGCTGTGTCGGCCCGTGGGGAGGAGCACAGGTCCCAGCCAGCCCCAGGCATCCTCACCTCTGGGATTCTCTCCGGGTTTGTCTAAAGTCTGAGTGGCTCCTTCCATCCGAGGCAGCACTTGGTCTGTGCCTTGCCATCTTGAGCTGTTCTCGAGTGCAGCTTTGGGACGTCATCCAGCGTGCACCGTGGCCTCGGCCCCAGCACGGAGTTTAGGGGTAAAATTCAGATCCCAAGAAAGGACTAGAAGCAGCCCAGACAGGATGAGGGGTGCAGCTACCGGCCGGCGTCACTGAGGGTGTCCCTATGGGAGTGTTGCAAGTTGAGTTCTGAGTATGACGTTATTTGAAAGTGTCCAACACTGAGGGAACGAAAGACAAGAGATGACGTCACAGCTGACGACATGGAAGCCCTGAAACATCAAAGGCCCCGCTCAGCTGGTGTCAGAGGCGGGTCCTGGAGGGGCTGGGGGGAACAAGCAGGAGACGGGAGGTCCAGACGGACCCCTGGGCCTGGGTGGCCTGGAGGGACCTGGGTGCTCTTCAGGGACCCCCCTCTTTTTATGAGACTGGTGTGTTAGGGATGTCCTGTGTTATCAAACCGTGAGGGCACTGGGAACTCTGGGATTAGGGCCAGCTTCCCACAGTCATTACCTAGCGGGGCAGCTGCGGGGTCTTCCCTAGTCCCCCCTGCTGAGGGTTGGTCTGAGCCCATCCACCACGGTTGCTGCTGCCTGGAATTCACCTCAGGTCTGCGTTCTTTTTTTCTTTTCTTTCTTTTTTGCTTTCTTGCTTTATTTTTGTCATAAGCCTCAGTCTTTTATAAGACCACTTTATTGAGACATGATTGGCATATAAAAAGTTGTACTGGTTAGTCCTGTTGCTACTTCTCAAGGCCGCTGTCTTCTCAGATGGAAAAGTTTTACAGAATCAGCTGCCTCACTGTATAAATGCATGCCCCAACCCCATGCCACCTGTATAAAGAAAGCTGTGACCGACTGCCTTTCAATTGCTGCTGCAGATCCAGCTTTCAGCACTTTCTTGCTCTGTGGTTCTGCAGGAGACATGACCGAGGTCCCTGGTGGCAAAGAGTTGAGAACAGAGGGATGCAGGAGGCAGGTTCGTCCTGGGAGAAAGTGGTCAGTTGCCAAACTGATTAGAAATTTGATCTTACATTCAGTTTGACCTAGGAATTAAGATTCACAGGGCAATCTCTGCAGACCACTTTCCACTGTGAAGTCTGAGATGAAAGGAAGATTACAGGACAAAGAAAATTGGAAAATGCCTGATGCGCAGCCTGTGTGGAAGGTACAGAGTTTGGAGATCCCTAGAAACCGGAAACTGAAAAGCATGGCTCCTCAGGCAAGGTGCTTCCCCCACAGCTGCAGGGGCCCTGGCTAGTGACCTCACCACCAGTGTGACCCCACCCAGATCCCCACAGCCTCAGAGTTGGACTGGGGGTTGAGGGGAGGTGTTGGGGCAACAGGGAAGAGGACACATGGCCTGCGCTTGAACGTGGGGTGTGGCCTCTGTAACACAGAGCTTCTCCAATGAGGCCCTTTCCAGCACAGACAGCACGGCTGGGACAGCTTGTTCTTGTGCCTGACAGAGAACCTTCTGTCTGAAGACTGGAGAAAGAGCTACAGTGCACTTCCCTGTGAGGTCCTGGTTCGCGTGATCATGGAAGCTGCAAAGTCCACAGCCTGTCATCTGCAAGGCAGAGATCAGGGAAAGCCGGTGGCTTTGTTCAAAGGCCTGAGAGCCAGAAAGTCAAGGACAAGAGAACACTGGTGTTCCAGCCCCACCATCAGGCAGAGAGGAAATTCAACCTTCCTCCGCCTTTTGCTCTATTCAGGCCTGCAGAGGATTGGAAGAGTCCAGCCCATGATCTTCACTCAGTCCATGGATCCAAATGCTCATCTCTTCCAGAACCATCCTCACAGACACACCCAGAAACCATGTTTTAACAGCTGTCTGGGCATCTCATGGCCCAGTTAAGTTGACACATAAAATTAACCATCACATGAGAACACACCTTCAAATTCAGGTTTTTTTTGAGTGCCTGAGTATGGTATTCTAAAAAGCATGTGCATATGAGGTATTAAAATGAATACATGCTTATTTAAATTCTATAATAGAATATGTAAATTAGTATTTTATTGTATTTGTCTTAAATATGTCTTTAATATAAATATACCTATTATATAAAAGTTCCATCATTTCATAGTATTTGGTGGTCTCAATTCAGTCCAACTTAATTTAACTATAAAAATTGTTTTGAAAACTTAAGTTACAGGGAAGGAAAGCTAAGACAAATGCAGCCTTGACTTGCAACGAGTTAACAAATTAGTATAGGAAGAAATACTTGTGCACAAAAGGCCATGATGCGGACAATGTTTGTCAGAGTATTCTGAGGGGGGGGGTCTTTCCAAAAGAGCTCTGATTATGAATGTCCAATGTCTCCGCATTGTCTGCAGGAGAAGACCTAACCCCGTACAACTTCCCACAGAGACATTCGCCATCAGAATCCATTTTCCTTCTCCGTCCTCTGTTTTCTCCTCACCTACAGTCAGGACCCTTTAGGTTTTCGCCACACCCAGCCACTCACAGATCTTTCAAAAATCATGTTCTCCCATTTGTCCTTGTGCGTTTACCAGGATTTTTTAGCCTAGAATTATTGTCTTCTTTTCTACACTGAGTGTGCATCAAAACTTGTTTCAGCATTCCCCACTTCCCCAGGCAGGGTTAGTCTTTTCCTCTGTGGCACTTCCTGGCCACATTGTGTGTACCTATTACCGATTTTCAATGTAAAATTACAATGACTCATTTATTCATCTGCTTTCCTTGGCTGAGGAATCCTCTGGCCAGGGCCACTCTACTCACCCTGCAGTTCACTGAGGAGCCTGGGTGCACCCTGCAGATGCAAGGCTGGGGGATGGGGGTGAGTGCACTGGTGACGGGGCCTCAGGAGCAACCTTGTTCCTCCTTCTTATGCTGTTCATCATGATGTTCAGAAACGTCTCGTCTTGGCTTCACCTGTCAGAATAGTGCCCTAATCTTGCTCGTTTTTCCTAGAATGCCAGTGCACAGAATAACGGCCCCAAAGGTTCCAAATGCCCCTACATCCTAATCCCCAGAGTCTGTGAATACTCTATCTCACCTGGAAAAGGGGCTTTGCAGGTGTGACTAGGTTAAGGATCTTGAGATGGAGATGATCTGGTTATCTGGGCTTGTCACAGGTCCATGCGGGGGAGGCAGGAGAAAGGTGTGAGGATGCAAGCAGAGGTCACAGTTGGCGACTGAAGGTGCTGCCCTGCTGGCCTTGAGGATGGAGGATGGGCACAAGCCCAGAAAGACGGGCCCCTCTGAAAGCTGGAAAAGGCTGGGAACAGATTTTCCCCCAGAGGCTCCAGAGGAACACAGCCCTACTCACACCTTGATTTCAGGACTTTGGGCCTCCAGAACTGTAAGAAAATTAAACTGTTTAAGCCACTAAGTGTGTGGCGACTTTTTACAGCAGCTGCAGGAACTAACCCAGAACCCGTGTCTTTCCCCTTCTGAGCTGGTCTCCAGCATCCCTGCTCTCAGGGTTCCATGGCCGATACCATGCACGGTAGTCCTGTGAGGAAGGAGGCAGAGTGAACATATTTGCTTTGTGGTTAGGAGAGTTATTTCATAATTTTGGTGGCAAAATAATATCAAAAGTACAGTACAGTCAAGAACTTTTGGAGAAGGTGAGATTTCTAGAGAATTCTGGGTACCAGAAAGTCACACTGAATTTGAGTCGGAGGAATGACTATATGGACACAATTTACAATGATGTATTCATTTCCATTGAATGCATGGGAATCTATACATCGTAGAGTTTTGTAGAGCTAAACATAACATGCACCTGATCTTTTCTACAATTAACCCTGTCCTAAGTTTCCTCAGAGAATTAAAAGCACATTTAAGAGGAATTCTGCGAAGGTGGCAGCAATGTTCTGTTGCTTTTGTATTTCCCCAAATTCTCCCAGAAACATACACGTACTAGATTTTATAGCGAAACAAAGGACCCCACGTATGGCGGGGCAGAGACAAACACCAAGGCTCAAAGCCCTGCGTTGAAGAAAGTTGGGAAGGGAAGTATGCTTCCGATGGCCCCACAAGCAGAAGCACCTCAAGGTGCCAAAAGGAATTCATGGGGAAGTGAGGTATGAGCAGAGAGCCTGGCCCAGGAGCTCTTAAAGGACACAATTTGCAGCTGAGCCACAGGGAGCATGAATGGAACAGGATCCCACAGTCATGGAGCCATCTGCTGGCTACAAACTCCTGTATTGAGCACATCCCTGCCCTGCAGGAAAGCTGCCAGGAGCAGACTCAGATCCAAGTCGAGCAGGAGCAGGACAAGCGCAACACAGCAAAGGGAGGAAACTTCACCCCAGACTGGGGAGCGGGGGAAGGCTGGTTTCTGAACGCACAAAGCCAAGTTGTCGCTGTGGAAACAACAGAAATTCTGGAGCCGCGGCCCTCAGGAAGCTATCCCGGTCTCCCGCCCTGTCTGCACGCTCAGGAAAGCAGAAAACCACCACGGGAAAATCCACACGAGCACTGTCAAATCCCCCCCACGAAAATCCACACGAGCATTGTCAAATCCCCACCCACGAAAATCCACACGAGCATTGTCAAATCCCCACCCACGAAAATCCACACGAGCATTGTCAAATCCCCCTCACGAAAATCCACACGAGCATTGTCAAATCCCCACCCACGAAAATCCACACGAGCATTGTCAAATCCCCCCCCCCACGATAAAAGCAAGTCAGGAAAACATACTTTTCCTGAATATTAAAAAGAAATCACTATGTTAACAACTATAACAATAATGATGAAAGCAAATAAGTTAAAATAAAAACGTTAAGTTAGACCACCTGGAGGCAAGGTGGGTATTTATATGCTGGGTAATTTAAGTGAGTATCACTTTCGCATCATTGAGAATCAAAATTTTTGATATGATTGAAAGGCGATCGTTGTGCAATCGATGAGGTTAACTCAAAACACTGTATTCCTGAATTTGACTAGTTCAACCAAAAAAAAAAAAAAACTAAAAACAGGCATGAAATCCAGGTCAGTGAACACCTTGTGAGTAGACTGTGGTCACTCATGGCCTCTCTCAGCAAATGAGTTGTGGCTTCTGGAGAAATGCAGAGTTCCAGGCCTGAGCCAAGCATGTCCCAGCTGCGCCTGCAACAGCCGAAGGAACAGACTGATCAGAGACCGCCGAACTTACCTCCAAAGGCTCAACCCAAATAAGCCCCCACTGGCCAATGATGTAACAATGTGAGCATCAATAAGGAAAATAAACACTGTATTGAAACATAATTAATTTATGAGTTAATGGTGATACTACAACAAAGTAAAACAAAAAGCCCAAAATATGAACTTGACCTCAAGGTAAACAACTAGTCAATTAGGAATTTTTTCTTTAATAAAAATTTGGAATTGAAATATCATCATTTCATAGTTCCTAATAAATCAGTAAATCTAGGCAATAGTCTTCAGTGGCTGCGGACACCACAGGGAGAGGCCACCAGACACCAGGTGCTGCAGGTGGACCTTGCTTGCCCCGTGGGAGGAGCTCAGGAGCAGCCACTCTCGCCACATGTGCAGATACAACATAGGGCTTCATGTGCAAAACTCGTCACAGAGAAGTGACGGATGCTCACTCTTCCACAGCATGGGCTGGATGCAGAAGTTTCGGGTGCAAAATGTTTAGGAAAGGGCCTGGCTGTCAGGCTTGTGTGTGCGAACACCCTGGCAGGGCAGAGCCAGCTCAGAGGTGGGGACGTCGAGTTTCTCTGCATCATGAGTGATCTGTCCAAGGAGTTCCAGGCCAGGAGCCTGGAGAGGGAACAGACATCTGGAAGGAGGGTTTGCTCACCACCACCTGGGCTGCTTTCTCACCATCCTGTGGGCTGCAAGTCTGAGACGAACGAAGGTGCCAGCAGGTTGGGGTCTGGTGGTGCTGGGTTCATAGACGGCCCTTCTGCCTGTGTCCTCACCAGGAGGACAGAGGGCTCTGGTCTCCTCCTCTTCTTTTGACACCAATCCCATTACGGGACCTCATCTAACCCTAGAGACCTCCCAGAGGTCCCACCTCCTAATACCGTCCCACTGGGGGTTAGGGCTTCAACATAGAAATTTGTGGGGCAGACAAAACATTTGGTCCATGACAGCCCGGACAGCTGTGCCCACTTGGGGTGCCAGCATCACCCAAAGACCCTGAGGCTCCCAAGGGCAGCCGGCTCCAGCTGAGATTGCTCATTGCTGAGCTCCCAAAAGGAGGAAAGGAGCTGCTACATCCACATGCATCTTCCATCGTTCGGCAAGAAATAAAACTGGAAAGTGGGCCTGACACGGTCCAACCTCCAGATCCGAGTACGGGAGGTGGAGAAATGTGTTAAAGGGCTCATGGGAACGCTGTGGGAAATCAGACAATTCTGTATCTTGGAGAAAAAAGGAGAGGAAGGGTCAACTCTAAGGTTACAAGAAATGCAAGAGACACACCAATTAATCATGGATGAGACCCTCTGATTCAAACCAAAAAACTCTGAGTATAATTGGGAGGCATTTGAGGAAATGAGAATGTGGATATTTTATTTGTCTGTTGCTGTGTAACATGCCACCCCAAAACACAGTGGCCTAAAATCACACCCATTTTATTTGCTTACAATTCTGTGAGCCCCGGACTTGTACATTTTATTCTGTCTTTCGTACATATTGGTAAATTTCCATAATAAAAATAAAAAGCAAAACAAATAAGTACAAAGCCAAACATACATACACACCTGGAAGGGAACAGGAATGGGCCGCATCCTACAGGGCTGTGAGTGCTGCAGAATCCTAAGCAACCTCACTTGCAGACCAGAACTGGATGTGCGTACTGTGACACTGGGTGTGTGTACCACTCTGCAGCAACAAAAGCAATCTGGATTGTACCAAAACCTCACCAAAGAGGCCGTCTTCCTGGCTCAACCCTAGCCAGAAGCTGAGCTACCAAAGGTACGTGCATTTTCTGCGTGCTTTATCACATCCACGGTGCTTTTCTATTTCGATTTTAAATATGGAAGAGCCTGAGAGTCCATTTCAGCAAAATGCTTCTGGTGAGAGGGCAGCTATTCCCTGCTTGGGGGCAGTGGCTTGTGGCCTCCCAGGGGGCATCTGGAGTCCGTCGCACAGTAACCATGCACAGAGCTAACGGCTCCTGCAGCTGTGTGGGCAATGCTGCTGCCTCCAGGCCCAGCGGCCTCTTCCCTCTCGTGCTTCTTCCCGTCTGTTCTGTGCCCATTCTCTGACCCACTCCACTCCTCTCCCCACACTCGCTGAAGATCAGAGAGAGTCTGACCTTTACTCCAGCTAAGGGCTAAATCCCTGGGGGAGTTTTGCAGCAAAGGAGCAGGTGGGGTTACCCACATCCTCTTCCAGACATCACTGACACCAGGCTTGCTTCTGGCCCAGGCCGTCCCCTGCTGGCAGAAGCATCCAGGGAGCTAGGAAAGCTCTGCGCGTGGGTGTTCCTCCTACAGGCGGCGGAATCTGCCTCCTCCACTTCCCTTCCCCCTTCCCCATCCCCAGTATCCAGTCTCAAAGCAGTCCTGTTGATTCTTTTGCCAAAGTCATCTCTCAACTGAACCAACACCTTCCGACTGGGCTCTCACTCCACAGTACAGAGGAAATGAGCCCTTAAGCGGGGAGATCGAGGCCAGTCACATCCACATTGAAAACGAAAAGAAGCCAAACCCTTCCCTGCAGCTTTGGGTCCTGCTGGCTCCCTGGCTCTCAGGGCAGCCTCTCAGGGTTTCTCTCTGAACTTCGACGGGGGCGCGCACCCTCCCTCCTGCGTCTCCTTGCTTTTCGCTCTGCCTCACCCTGACCTTCCCGTTTTCCCAGGCTCCCCGTGACTCTAACGGGCTGGGAGGAGGAAGCGCCTGCGATGCACTGTGTGACACAGGCACATCGCTCCGCGAGCTTTTCTGGCCTATGTAGTCACCAAGTCACCGTTTGTGCTCTTTCTTGCCACTCATATACATTTTCCTGAAAGCCAGACCCTTGCCTGTCCTGTGTGCCACACTCTTAGAGCCCTGGGCCCATGTGGCCAGGGTTAGTGTTCCGTAAGCATTTGCTGAATGATCCCAAATCTGACCTGGCCCGATTCTGCCACTGGTGTCTCAGTGGAGCAGGCTTCATGAGTTCCTCTCTTACGTGAGGGTTTGGCAGCCTTTGTGAAGGGAGGAAGAGGCTGCAGTGCCTTCCTGGACAGAGGAATGACTCCCGCAGTGTGGGTTTTACGCATGTGCAGGCCACAAGAACAGGCACTGGGCGGCGGGCAGGCCTCTCCGCAAGCCTCTGCCCCACGGGGCACCCAGTCAGTGACTTAACAAGAGCCCCGGTAGTGAGGGGGCAGAACTGGGTTCGAGCTGTGGGGTCCAGAGTTGTGTTAAGTCAGAGCCGTAGAGTGAGGCACACTATCACTTTGAGGCACAAACACCCCAAATTTTCATGGGCCACTCATGGGCAGCCTCTGCCACCAAGATTCATGACCTGTGGAACAGCATGTTATCCCTGCTTCTCCTGACCTCTCCATGAAAGGCCAGCTCTCCCGGATCCTGGGGCAACTGGACCCCAAGGGTACCTCCCTGGGGAATGGGTTTATTTTTTATCAGCAGGAATGTAGTCGTTCCCCAGGATCAGCTGCTGAAGCGATCGGAAAAACCAAGCCCCAAGAAGTGGCCTTTAATTAGGCCCTGTAGTCATTCCAAACCAGTTTTTTTAAGTGCTCATTCATTTAAGTGGATGCTATGTGCTTTAAAATAAGAGCAGGCTGCGTCTCCTAGGAGAAAGTCACGCTCAGTGGCCTCTGTGAGTTCCAGCTCTCAGGTGTGGTGACCGCAGGGCAGTTCCATGCTGACGTCAGCTGCGCTCCAGGTTCAGACTGGGACCTGGAGGCAGCAGATGGGAACCTGTGCTCCCCTGACCTTGAGAGCAGGAAGGTTAGGAGCCCTGTGGGCTGAGTAATCCTCTGAAGCACTTGCTGGCCTGGAAAGAATGTGTTTTTCAGGCTTAATCTGTTATGATATGTTATTGGAAAATGTAATTTGCTGTGTAAACAAGCAGCAGACTGGCCATTCTGCTGGCAGCTGCCAGTGCCCAGAGTACCTTCCCAGAGCCACCTTCCTGCAGGGCTCCACCCCCTGGTTATCTCAGGCCCTTGACAGATGACATGCTGGGAAAAGCCTCAAGTCTGCATAGAAAGCACATTTAATCCCTGTTTAACCAGGTGAGCTTGCCTCTTGGGACCCCCAGTTGCTAGATAAGAAGCACCTGACTTTGAAAAGGAACCAAACCCAAGCATGCACACTTCACAGCAGCTGGATTAATCCCAGCGCTCGCCGAGACTGCATGCTAAACCCGCTAAGCCTTTCTGAGAGTCTGTTTCACTTCTTTGAATCACATCGGTTCCTGGGAGGGCACTGGAAATGTGTTTTCAAGCTGGTCCTGTGGGAGCCAAGGGGAGGGCAGACCTCTCACCTGACACCCCCAACCCCACCCACACCTCCCATCTTGCACCTCACACCCCACATCTCCTACCCCCCACCCCATCCCACAATCTTCACCCCAACCCTACCCTCTACTCCCACCACACCCTACAGTCCCCAGCCCCATTTCCCACACCCCCCACCTTTACCCCCACCCACCACCTCCCACCTCTCACCCCTCACCCAGTCCCCACCCTATACCTTCCACCCCCTCCACCCCAAGGCCCCTGCCCCAACCCCTTACCTGTACCCCAACCCCCACCTCCCACCCCTCACCCCCATCCCCATCCCCACCCTACACATACCACCCCACACCCCCTTCCCCCACCCCTCATCTGCACCCCATCCCCTGTTCCCACCCCCACCCCTCAGTCCCCCAACCCCCACTCCTACACTCACCACCTCCCTCCTGTGTGCCTCCCACTTCTGGCTCCTGGGTTTCTTTCCTTCTTCCTCACTGCGGGGCAGGGCCCTGCCCTTGGCCTTCCTGGGCCCTGGTTTATTTACTGCAGGCCTCACCCAGGAGGGTGGCATGGGACAAATCTGACCCAGGGATGCCCCCTATCTTCAGAATCCAGGGCCCTAGAGCGCTGGGTGGGGGCAGTGCTAAGGAAGTCCATGGGTCCTGGAAGAAGCATGGTCTTTAGCCTAAACTAAACCTGGGAGTGAATCCCGGCCCTGTCATTTGGGGCTCCCTGGACGCCATATCCCATCTTTCTGAACTCGTTTCTTCACACGTCTGTGAGGATGATGTTGACTTTCATGCCGATGCAGAGGTGAGGGGATCCCCTTGGCTCATAACCCTTGACCCTGTAACTGAGCAGCTTGGCTTCAAAATGCAGTCGGAAATTTTCTTTTTCTTTCTCTTTTCTTACTAGTCTCAAGCCGACTGCAGAAGCCTTTTCCCCTTAACCTTAAAACAGACTCCACATCCCTCCCTCTCCCATGGTAAACCCTGTCCACATTATCTAACTGTGTGCTTACTTAGAAGTTACAGGGGTCAACCTTGAGACAGACCAAACCTGGAGACCCAGCTGCAAAAATCCAGAGATCCCCTTGAAGCCGTTAGCCCACAACCTGGTCATTGTTGTGATGGTGCCAGTCCATGCTCCAGGAGGACTGTGACCCGAGATAGCCACTGAGACAAGAGGCACAGATCTCACACCCCACATCGCTCACTTACCATTACAAAGTGAAATACCTCCCACATCAAGCTTTCCTTCTTAAACCCCTGCCCTCAGCCCAACCTTCAAAGCAGTTTCTCTAGGTGTAAACCTGGCCACTTCCCCCTGTAGCCATGGAAATAAAGTGGCTTTCCATTCACCGCTCTTGCTGTTGAGTTTGCACACGGCAAGCAGCCCAGCCTGCACTGGCTCACAACTTCTCAATTGCCTCCTTCTGCGAGAGAGGATGAGGTGGTCGGGCTGCACAAAAGACCTCAGATTAAACAGCTTCAAAGCTCCCCCTTGGGCAGCCTTCCTCTATTCTCAACCTCTTTACCACCCTGCCTGCAGGATGCAATGGTCCTCACTACAGATGGAGCATCCCACTCACTGAGGAAGCACCTGCTCAGGAGGGTGTGATGACTGGGGACATGCAGCCGGAAGCCAGGGAATACCCACCACACCCCTCCCCATGCTCCTTGCAGGATGTCCTGTGTTCAAGCCAGGGCAGTGACAAGGAAGGTCAGCACAGCCCCATGCTTCCAGCAGCTCAGTCTCTTCTGTGAGTGGCAGCAGTGCGAGGTGTGGGTTGGATAAGTGTTTTGGACCCCAGCGCTAAGGTGGGCTACGTGGAGCTCCCAGGATGCTGGGGTCACAGGCCCCAGTGAGTAAAGCTACCAGGAGGTTGGGGAAGGGAAGAGAGGCCGAGGTCAACAGCTTCACTTGGACTTTAGTTGTCCCCGGCCACAGCATTCCAACAATGCACGTTGTGCACCTGCAATCAGAGCCCATACCCTTCGTGTGCAGGAGCAGTGGAGGGGCTGGCACAGGAAGCACTCTCTGCGCCCCTGCCCACCTGCATAAAAGATTTTGTTGGTCACCCCAAAAGTAGAATAAAGCAGCCTGAATCATAATTAAGGTGAAAGAAGGGGAAAAGGTAGACAGTAATTAAGCAAGAAAAGCAATAAAACTCAAATGGAGATGATATCGACATAGACGTGTGAGTTTGCTGCACTTCTGGTTCCAAGCTTTCTGGAAGTATTTGCCAAAAGGGGTCGTCACGGGCCAGTCTTGATTCAGAGTCCACAAGATTAAAACAAGCCCTTACTCAGGGAATGTGCTGCTCTTCCTGGTTCTAGAGTCAGCAGACAGGGATTCCTCTTGGGAGGCCCCATGGTGTGGCACAAGCAGCTCAGGGACACACAGAGGAGGGAACCCTCTCAGGCTCAACAGCTGTATGCTTGCAAAAAACAGCAGAAGCTGGCTGTCCACGAGGAAGCACCCTGAGTCCTGGAAAGTAAGGCTACCCAAGGCAACTGGCAAGAAGTCACAGGTAAAGCATGTGCCCGTCCTTACTCTAAATGTGTACTCTTTGGTCTTGGTCTCTGCACATGTGGGCCCTCAGCTTTTCTTAATGTGTAATGTCAGTTAATTGCCATTGAATCAGTGCCTGCTAGGTGACCGCACACTAGACGCTAAGGTGACAAGGCTAAGAAAGTAAGATGCTGGAATTGTACACTCGAAAATGGTTAGGATGGTAAATTGTATGTTATATATAGTTTACCAGAATTTTAAAAGGTAATAAATAAATAAGGTAAAACCCCCTGCCCCAAGGCACTCACAGCCTTGGGAAGGGCATATGGCTTCTAAGTGTGGGGAATCTGTAGCTCCAAGCCTGTGTGCAGGCGATTTGTTGGAGCCATCTCCCTGGTCGTGTGTGGGCGCACCCTTCCTGGGCAATGACTCCACCATCCTGCTTGTCGCTGTATTTGAATGGCCCTGTGTGTGCAGACGGCACAGATGCACCATAATGAGAGTCCTTGTGTCCTTGCCTTGGGCGACACAAATGTGGCAGAGACTATAATGTTTTATCTAGACTACAGGATGTGAATTCCTGTGTGTTCTTGCACTACCAACTTTAATAATGTCTTTGCATGCCATTTATTCTCTAACAGGCAATAACAGATATAAACGGTCCTGGGTGCTCAGCGCTGCTGGGTTTTGGGGTCTGCTTTAGGGGAAACATGATGGTCAGGGTGTGAAAAGCTTTCTAAAACCTGGCATCTGGTGTGTTTGCTCTTGTAAAACATGTCCCCAGAACCAGCGGCCACCTGGCCTCTGGGGCCCCCTGCAGCTTATGTGAATACACGTGGAGTGATTACACATGTGGAGTGATTACACATGTGGAGTGATTACACGTGGAGTGAC
This sequence comes from Theropithecus gelada, assembly GCF_003255815.1. Taxonomy (NCBI): domain Eukaryota; kingdom Metazoa; phylum Chordata; class Mammalia; order Primates; family Cercopithecidae; genus Theropithecus; species Theropithecus gelada. The sequence goes on from NC_037676.1 coordinate 11,467,933, forward strand.
TACACATGTGGAGTGATTACACGTGGAGTGACTACACATGTGGAGTGATTACACATGTGGAGCAATTACACATGTGGAGCGATTACACATGGTGGGATTACCTGTGGAGCGATTACACACATGGAGAGATTACATACATGGAGTGATTACATGTGAAACAATTACACACGTGGAGCAATTACACACGTGGAGCGATTACACATGTGGAGTGATGACACACATGGAGTGATTACACACGTGGAGTGATTACATGTGGAGCGATGACACACGTGGAGCAATTACACATGTGGAGTGATTACACGTGGAGTGATTACACATGTGGAGCGATTACACATGGTGGGATTACACGTGGAGTGATTACACACATGGAGTGATTACACATGTGGAGCGATTACACATGTGGAGTGATTACACACGTGGAGCGATGACACACATGGAGCGATTACACACGTGGAGCGATGACACATGTGGGGCAACTACACATGTGGGCGATTACACACGTGGAGTGATTACACACGTGGAGTGATTACACACGTGAGGCGACCGAAACGGATGCTCACGGCTACTTTCCCACCCTGGAGGAGACTCTGCCATCTGGGCTTGGACTAAGGTCAAGGCAGTGTGTGAATCCGATTTCCCCCCTTATGTAATAAGGTGTTTTCCAGATCTGTGGACCTGTTACGTCATGGCTTTTGAACAAGAATGAAAAAGGTAAGTGAGAAAATGAACAAAACAAATGTATCTGTAGGAATTCAGTGCTCTCAAAGAACTGCAGCTCATTGCCTTCTCAAATCTCAGATACTGCTATTCAAAGGAGATAGGATGCAGTAAAAATAAGTAACACAACGATTTCTGAGTGTCCATTTTGGGTAACTGTTGACTATAAGCCTCAGGTATTGCTTCTTTTGTGTGTGTCTCTATTGGTGTGTGTTTAACCCAACTGACCAATTTAGAAAATGTAATATTCTTTTGATATTTCAAAAATTTAAAAAATTAATTCAAAAAATTAATTCAGAAATTGTATGATTTTCACTAGAAGGCAAATAACATCAAAAAGGTATTTTAATGAGAAATTTCATCATTAGATATTCTTTTAGATTTTTTCCTTTGGAATTGCAGATGTTTCTGGAAAGAGCAAAGTGGTATCATGACTTCAGAGTGAGAATGTGGGACAGAGGCGGGTGGGAGGAAACACGTTTGGTGGGAGGTGGACACAGGCCTAGAGCCGGAGCTGGGGAGCCTGCAGCCTCCAGTGTGGGATTTGGTCAGCAGTGCAGGGACAGTGCTTCTCATCGCCCCTCCCCTCACTGCACTCTCAGAGCCCCCACGGCCGCTCTTGGGTTGCTGCTCTTCAGAACCTGTCACACTTTCCCAGAGAATTCATCTCATTTTCTTAACAGTTTGCACAGGTCTTCCATGCCCTGTTGAGTTCCCAGTGCGACGTTCCTCCCATTGCATGCATTGGTCAGTTTAGGCTTTGTTGTCTGCTCTGTGTGGTGAGGCTGGGGGGCTGGAACTGTGTCTTATTACTTTGTATATCTCTGGTGCTAAATCTGGAGGAGATGTACAATCTGTTTCTTTTTAAAAATTAATTGTTTGATCCCCTTCGCCCACATGGCCTAAGGTGACCTAGTTCATCATGAATTCCCCCAGGCCTCTGGTTCCTACTTTCCCATTTACCCAGGTGTCCACCCCACCCACTCCCCTGTCCAGGAACTCTGACCTGCTCCACCTCCTTACTCAAGCCTGTCACGGCGCCATCTCTGACTCTCCTGATGTCACTAGCTCTGGGTTCCCTCATCTCCTCGGGTATTTAGGGATCACAGCATTCATCTGTACATTTCACTTGCCCACCTTCCCCACTGCCACCGACGGACTTGCTTCTCCAGGAACGCAAATCCTACATAGTGAATTGTAAATTTTCAAGTATTACCCAAGGGTCCTCTTTGTTCCCTGCAGTGTACCAGGTTGCTGATCTCTGGATTTATTCTCCTTGGAGCTTCCTCTCTCATCCCCTTCTCTGATCTGTCCTATGTCGGGGAGCTGGCTGGCTCCAGCGGGGTATGTGTCTGGCCCAGCTTTGGCACTGCTCACTGTGAATCTGGGTAAGTCCCCTCCCCACTCTGGGCCTTGGTTTTGCCACTTGGAAATGTTAGGTTGTTTGCTTGATCGCATCCTTTCTCTAGAGTTCTATGTATCTGAAAATCAACACATCTGTTCCTATTTTTCTTGATAACTCCTGAGCTTATCCATGGGGCTCTGATCTTGAATAGTGCTTCAGTACAATATTTGATACAAATTTGAGCAAAATCCAGTGAGATATTTTTAAACTATGTAAGTGTGATTTCTCCTCACTGCAACGAAGCATTATAATTTTCATGACTATGTCTACCTCTAAAGCATCTGCCATGGTTTTGACCTCTGTGAGACTGTAGTCTTTACCGAGTGGTCAAAGCCATCCTCAGCTTAATGAAAACCAACTATGTGTTCCCAAAATTATGAAAGTTCAAAATGACAGTGCTCATTTCAGTTCACAGAAAAAACCCTTTGTGTTCATTTTTTTAGTCACCTTAGCAGAGACTCTCTCAATTGTCAGTGCCTTTCTCAAAGCAGATCTTGAAGTGACAGAGCCTGCTGTTTTGAATGTAGTTGTCTGCCCTAATTTTTTAAAAGTCTCCAGTTGCAAAAATTACGTTGTTGTTAAGGTTGAGAATGTGTGAACTCAAGGCAGTCTGTAAATGTGGTGCCAAAGCTCCTTACATTGGTATTCAAACAATGTAACCTTACAGTCAACATATAGGACAGATACTTTCCCTCCCTCCCTCTCTTTCTTTTTGCTTTTTGTTCAGTGACGGTGTTATGTGGATAAGGGAACACATTACTCCTTACACATCGTCTTTATACAACATACACTCAGGCTCAGATTCAACCGCTATCCACTGCTTGCTGACATCTTTTTGAGCATATGACATCTATCAGGTAGCTGCATAGAGTTTAGGTCCAGATATTCATGGGTTCTGCATAGGAGCTCAGCCTCTAATAAGATCTGTGACAATGTCCATCACTTACCCGTCTCTTAATATTCCTGTCTTGATATTCCATTTTTACTTTATATTTTCTATCTTCATTTGGTTTTATGTTATGAAATATTTCATTGTAAACCGTTTCAAATCTTTTCTGGAACAGGGCGGCACAGAAACAAACCTCTTACTCTTCTCATCCTTCCTTCTTTTTTTCTTGGGGGAGGGTGGTTATTTCTGAATTTTATTTTAATTTTATTTTATTTTAAGTTATGGGATACTTGTATAGGATATGCAGGTTTGTTGCATAGGTAAACATGTGCCATGGTGGTTTGCTGTACCTATCAACCCATCACCTAGGTATTAAATCCTGCATCCATTAGCAATTTTTCCTGATGCTCTCCCTCTCCCCGCTCCACCCCCGCAACAGGTCCCAGTGTGTGTTGTCTCCATCCCTGTGTCCATGTGGTCTCATTGTTCACTTCACACTTACAAGTGAGAACATGCGGTGTTGGGTTTTCTGTTTCTGCGTTAGTTTACTGAGGATAACGGCTTCCAGCTCCATCCATATCCTTGCAAAGGACATGATCACATTCTTTTTTAGGGCTGCATAGTATTCCATGGTGTATACGTACCATGTTTTCTTTATCCAGTCTGTCACTGGTGGGCATTTGGGTTGATTCCATGTCTTTCCCAATGTGAATAGTGCTGCAATGAACATACACGTGCATGTATCTTTATAATAGAATGTTTTATATTCCTTTGAGTATAGACACAGTAATAGGATTGCTGGGTCAAATGGTATTTCTGGTTCTAGGTCTTCGAGGAATCACCACACTGTCTTCCCCTAACCAAATTTGAAACAGTTAACGATTTATAAAATAATATATTCTTCTTTTCAAATTATCCATATTCAGTGAAACATTTCATGTGGAAACTAAAATTTGCTGGATAAAAATTTCACTTCACAGTTCACAGTCTGTTTCACTAACATTTGTGCATAAAACCTATATATCTGAAGGAAAAAATGCCTAAAAGCAAAGAGAATATGAGGGTAGCAATGGGGAAAACATAAATTGGCACCAAAATCTTTGAAAAGTATCCCAACTCAAGCTGTTTTAGGTTTTTGCTTTACTCAATTTACCTTTATCAGAGTGGCCTGAAACAATATTTATTGACCTTATAATTTATACTAAGGGATAGCATATATATTGGCTTTGGGCTTTCTAAGAAATAGTAAAAGGATAAATAGTGAATTGGTCACCTAATTGGGAAAGGTAGTTCCTTGGTAAGATGATAATTTAAGATGTGAATGACCACAGTGTATTGCCCTGTCCACCCCTTCAGCCTTATGGCCTCAGGCAAGGCAGCCACTTCAGTACAGCCCTGCAGAGTCAGAGGGCCTGAGTTCAAGCCCTAACACCTTTGTCTCTCTGATTTGCCCACTCTGACACAAGGCAGGCTTCTCACTTCTCAGAGTGTTTCCTCATTAGGAGTCTGATAATAATTCAGATCCTACCTCTCAAGGGAAAAAAGGAAATAGTACATACAACAACGCTCTATATAGTATACCTTGATGTCCCTAAATTATTATATTTCTGGATGCTTTTCCTGAAGCAAATGTTTGGCTGGACTACCAAAGTCAGTAATTTCATAGTATTTATCGTAACTACTGTCCTCTCCATTTTACCTAAAACATTAATTTTCCAATAAGAATACACCAGAGGTTCTATAATTGTACTGCCAGACTTAATTTCTCACCCTTTCCCCCTTAGTCTTTGACTAAAACAATTTCTATACATTTATTGAAAACTCTAAGTCTGAATTATTTGATAACATTAACTTTGATTTCAGATACAGATAGATATATTTCTTCAGCCAAGTCATATTTTGATGTGGAAAACAATACTCCTAGTTCTGTTTGTCCTTTCATCCTATGGTGAAGACTTCAAGCACACTATAATTTATTCATGCCTTACCTTAGTCCTTCATGCCTCTACACTCTTATTATATGTATTTTAAATTAATTTTTTATTTTTTATTTTTATTTAAATTTATTTTTTTTATTTGTATTACATGGTAATACATGCACAATAGAAAAAAATTAAGAGGTTAAGAAATGAAAAATAAGGTTTTGTGCCCTTCCCCACTCTTCTATTTCTACTCCCACTCTTAGCAGTTGAAGAATCCCTCCAGAAAAATCTCGTGTCTATCTAAGCACGTCCATATGGATGTGGCTTCACATTATGGGCTCTGTCAACTAAAATTGCTCTGCGCTGTGGTCTTCTGGTCCAGCGATTATGCAGGCTGCATTTTCACAAGAGCACAGGAAGTCTGCCCCACTCTCTCCAGCCCCCAGCCAGGTTGTTCCCAACATCCCACAGAGAGTGCCCCCTACATCCCCCTCCAAGGTCCCTTAGCCACGCTTGTCCCCAAAGCCCACCTGCCAATCCTCCCACGTCCCACTCCAGGTCCCACCCAATCCCCTCCCCCATCTCCCCACATACCCCACCGCCCTTGTTCCCCACACATCCCTTCCTGGTCGCCCTACATCCCACTCCAGGGTCCCCCTAACCCTGCCAATCCCTCATGCCTCCATATCCCCTGCTGGTCCCCCCACACCCCCCCGTCTCCGTCCCTTCACATTCCACTGCAGGATCCTCCTAACACTCCCCTGTCCCCTCAGACCCCACTCCCTGCCCCCCCAAATCTCACTCCAGGGTCCCCCCCAAGCCCCTCTCCCATCTCCCCACACGCCTCTTCTGGTCCCCTCTCCCCACTCCTGCCGCCTCCTCCGCAGGTGCTCACTGACCCCCAGCCGCCCCTTCCTCAGCTGCTCACTGATCTCCGGCCGCCCCCACCTCCGCAAGTGCGCACTGACTCCGAGACTTCCCCCTCCCCAGATGCGCACTGACCCTCGACTGCCCGGTCCCCAGGTGCACACCGGTCCCCAGCTGCCCCCTCGGCAGGTGCGCACTGATCCCTGGACCGCCCCGTCCCCAGGTGAGCACTGGCCCCCGGCTGACCCCGCCTCAGGTGCGCACTGACACCCAGACTGCCCCTCTCCAGGTGCGCACTGACTACTGTTCTGCCCCATCCCCAGGTGCACACCGGCCCCAGACTGCCACCTCCCCAGGTGATCACTGACCCCCGGACCGCACCCTCTGTAGGTGCGCACTGACCCCCGGCCACCCCCTCCGCAGGAGGGCACTGACGCCCGGACCGCCCCTTCCGCAAATGCGCACTGACCTCCAGACCGCCTCCTCCCCAGGTGCACACTGATCCTGGCCGTCGCCCCCCAGGTGCCCACTGACTCCGGGCCGCCCCCTCCTCAGGTGAGGACTAATCCCCCGACCGCCCACTCCCCAGATGGGCACTGACCCCGGTCGTCCCCACCTCCGCAGGTGCGCACTGACCCCGGGCCGCCCCCTCCTCGGGTGCTCACTGACCTCCAGACCGCCTCCTCCCCAGGTGCACACTGACCCTCGGACCGCCCCCTCCGCAGGTGCGCACTGACCTCCAGACCGCCTCCTCCCCAGGTGCGCACTGACCCCCGACCGCCCCCTCCTCGAGTGCTTACTGACCCCCGGGCCTCCCCCTCCTCGGGTACTCACTGACCCCGGCCGCCCCCTCCTCGGGTACTCACTGACCCCGGGCCGCCCCCTCCTCGGGTGCTCACTGACCCCGGGCCGCCCCCTCCTCGGGTGCTCACTGACCCCGGCCTCCCCCTCCGCAGGTGCGCACTGACCCCGGCCGCCCCCTCCGCAGGTGCGCACTGACCCCGGCCGCCCCCTCCGCAGGTGCTCACTGACCCCGGCCGCCCCCTCCTCGGGTGCGCACTGACCCCGGCCGCCCCCTCCTCGGGTGCTCACTGACCCCGGCCGCCCCCTCCTCGGGTGCTCACTGACCCCGGCCGCCCCCTCCTCGGGTGCTCACTGACCCCGGCCTCCCCCTCCGCAGGTGCGCACTGACCCCGGCCGCCCCCTCCTCGGGTGCGCACTGACCCCGGCCGCCCGCTCCTCGGGTGCTCACTGACCCCGGCCGCCCCCTCCTCGGGTGCGCACTGACCCCGGCCGCCCCCTCCGCAGGTGCGCACTGACCCCGGCCTCCCCCTCCTCGGGTGCGCACTGACCCCTGGCGGCCGCGAGAGGGAACTGCCAGATTCTGTCTCTTGCTCCTGGGCTTCGTCTTTTTTAAACACTTTTCCCAATTACTGTTTTTCAGATTTGCCAAAAGTTATTTCTGATTCAACCTAAACCAACTCTTCAGCCGTCTCAGGGACCCCAAGCCCCGCTCTGGTGGACGCCTGGAGCCGCCGCCTCCCGAGAGTCCACACCCCATCTTGACTCAAGCCTGCACTGGGTGGGTATCACAGCGCATTACTGAATAATTGGTTTGGGAGACTCAAAAAAAGTGTTATCTTTTGGGGGTGGATTGGCGGAAAATGCTTTAAAATATGAATTTTTAATGAGTATGTAAATACCAGCCTCCCTCATCTCAGAGAGGAAGAAGCTGAGGTCTGGAGGTTTTCTAGAGGAGCACAGTCCAGGGAGCCACAGAAGGCTGCCTTGAGGAGTGGAACTGCTCCAGGGATAAATGCAAAGTGTCCCCTGTCGGGACAAAAACCTCTCAGAGGAGGTTAAGGCCCACGGGCCATTCTTGAGCTGCTAGAACAAATTTCCTAAGATGATTGAATAGCAGGAAACAGAGACCAAAGGAATTGAGTTGAACACAGAGAATGAAATGAAGGAACTTCACTGCCCAGCGTAGGAAAAACTGAATACCAGAGAGTGAAGTTGTCCCCATGTACAGAATCACTTAGGGAATCATACAAAATGTCTGTAAAATATCTTCCTCAGAACTGGCCTTGACAGCCTTACATGTGTGATGGAAGACGACCTTCCTCTGATAGCACCGGAAGTGGCCTTCTTTTTCATGCTGGCACTGCGCATCCCAGCTTTCCCACACATGCCCAGCCTGATTGTGTCAACCAAGGGAGGTCGACCCAGCCTGTCCACTGGCCCTCCTCTGCAGCACTCCAACCCCAACAAGCCACTAACAACCACTGCTCTGTGTACATCTCTGTAGTTTTGCCGTTTCCAGGATGTCATATAAGTGACATCAAACAGTATGTGATCTCTTCAGATTGGCTGCTTTCATTAAGGAATATGCATTTAAGACTCAACATATCTTGGCATGGTCTATTCCCCATGTGCTTAGGGAATTAGCAAAAAAAATGTAGACATTTTGTAGCCTATTTTAAATGGTTATCATATTTGTGTGCATAGAAACAAGTTTTACATATTAAATTATGAGCTGAGCAAGGCAGATTTAGCTTAATAATTTGGAAATGGGAAATGATGGCTTCTACCCTTTTTTGCAGCTGTCATAATTGTCCATTATTATGTCTCTGGCCAAAAACATTTTTATGTCATTATCTGTTTTTAATTTATTAATAATTTCTTAAACTAGACCATATCAATTTTTTTTATTTCATTAAAGCTTTCTTCCATTGCTATAACTGTATATTTAATATGAACATACTTTATGATATATTCATATTAAACATTGTCAGCTAGGGCTGGGTGTGGTGGCTCACGCCTGTAATCCCAGCACTTTGGGAGGCCAAGGCGGGAGGATCACTTGAGGTCAGGAGTTTGAAAGCAGCCTGGCCAACATGGTGAAACCCCATCTCTACTAAAAATACAAAAAAAAAATAAAAATAAAAAAATAGCTGGGCGTGGTGGCACGCACCTGTAGTCCCACCTACTCAGGAGGCTGAGGCACAAGAATTGCTTGAGCTCGGGAGGCGGAGGTTTCTGTGAGCCGAGATTGTGCCACTGCACTCCAGCCTGGGTGACACAGCAAGACTCTGTCTCAAAAAAATAAAAATAAATAAATAAATATACATTGTCAGCTAATTCTGGCGTACAATAAAAAGGTAAGAAAACATTTTCCTTCTGATATTCTTAGTTGCATTTCAGGGGTAGCAGGATTTCCCAGGAACATTAAAAATTCCTTTTGGATTTTATTACACAAATAAGGCACAGATCCCTTTTTATCATTAGCTCCATGACTAGCTATGTTGACTTTATGATAACTCTAAATTGGGAAAGGCAGCCTCGGACAGAAGAGCTATTCAGAGTCGTCTTGGACTCGGCTCTTAATCAGCAGATGTGGTGAAATATCGGAGGGATGTGGGAATCATTTGTCTGGTGTGTATGTGCTGAAATGGGTAAGTGTGGGTACACTCAGGAGAGCTGGGGCCTGACGTTTGGGAAGTAGGGTCAGCGCAGTGCAGTTTACCGTGTGGGAGAGCATGAGGACTCATCGTGCGAACTGGATGAAAGGAGAAGGGTTGTGATAAGGAGAGGGTCTCTGATAATTTATCTGACAGGTGATAAGCTGGGTCTGATATCTATTCCTCAAAATAACCCCTTTCAGAAATTTGAGATTCAGAGACAGACCTTCGTTACAATTCTAGCTCTGTCGTTTTCTAGCCATGTAATTTTGTCATATTAATAAAGCTTTCTGAACCCGGTTCATATAAATGGGACACTGATCTGTAAATAGCAAGGTTATTGTGAGTGTTAAAAAATCAGATATATGCAAATCACAGTCACCAGATTTCAATTACTAGTACTAGAATTTTTCTTCTTTTTCTGGTACTTCAGACTTAAAGGGTGGTAATCCTAACCCTTCATGATACACATGATACATGGTCATTTGCCCATGCTGTAGTTATTAACGTTGTCTTATATGGTACTTAAATTTGACAAATGCTTTTTATATCCATAAATTAGGAAATTAAGGGATATTAGTGCTAATGATAATTACTAAAACAGAACTCTAGATTTCACAAAGATATCTGGAGTCAACTGAATTTCCTCCAAATCTGACTCCCTTGCCCTATAATTCATGTGCTGACCTGCCCTTTGGGAGTCGTGGGACACAACAGTAGCATTATCACATGTGCTCTTGTTTCTTGCACAGTGGATTTTGGTGCTAGATTTGCATGTTGAAAGTCTCTTGCTCCACCTATCATTAAATAGATTCCAAAGTAACCTGGCCGCATGTCTCACTGTGTTGCCCAGTCTTGTATTGAACTCCTGGGCTCAGAGCTTGAGCTATCACACCCTGCCAGTTTTTTGTTTTTTTTTTTAAATATAAAATAAAGTTCTCCCTTTTCTTCCCACAGACCTCATAGTTTTTTAACAGTAGAAAAATGGTTTCAAAATTATATAACCATTTATAAAATAAATGGAAATGAAATGAGGCTGGCTCACTTCTAGTTTAGTGGAAGACTCAAAACTGGAGACAGGAGCCAATTAGATTCAGAGGCAGATTTCAGAGGCTGGGCAGGGTGGCTCATGCCTATAATCCCAGCACTTTGGGATGCCAAGGTAGGTGAATTACTTGAGCTCAGGAGTTCAAGACCAGCCTGGTTAATATAGTGACAATATATTTACGAAATATATTGTCTTTATTGGTGTTTAGATATTATATTGGATAATATCTTTACCAAAAAAAAAAAAAAGAAACACATACACACAGAGACAGGTTACACAGGAAAGCTCTCCTTAAGCAGGGAACACAGAAAATAAACTTCATTAGCACTACATTCCTGGGGACATATCCTGATTACACAGGTATCAAACTCATCTGGGCTTCTTGTGTGGGATGCTCCCCTTTTAAAACTTTGATTGGATTTATGAGACATTTAAAAAGTTAAACCTCTCATAAAATAATGGAGAAAAACGATAAGGGCCTTGTGAGAGTTTATTTGAACATTTAAATGCAGCTCTTTAAAAAAACCTTAAGGTAAATGCCAGTAACTTTAGTTAAGGGTTTGCACTTGGGAGAAGTTATTTCATTTAGTGAAAATAACCACAATCTTTTTCCTCATCTTCACACACAATTAAAACAAATACAGCTGCTGCAACACTATACAATTCTTATGTACTAGAGCAAAAACAAAATCTAAATGCACTTGTATTTATAAAACTTTGGTCAAGCTGTCCATAAGAAAAATCACCCTATTTTTTCCTCTAAGTTTCTAAAATGTCATTTACTGTATCCCAGCATCTATAGTTATTTTAAAAATTTTAGAAAACTTTTTGTGCATCATCATAATTTTTATTCCCTGGCTGTTTGGTTTAGTGGCAAAAAACCAAAACCATCAAAAATTATGTTTCTCTTGAAGTCACTAAGTTGGTCTCAAGGAAGACAGCGCTGCGTCCACTGGCCCCCAGCAGTAGGGACGTGTGGAGGATCACAGCAGCCAAGTCTGTGCAGTCAAGGTGAAAGGAGTGCTTGCATGGCAGACATCAAACAAATTCCAGTAAACAGACTACAGACTCTGGCATCTCCTCTTCTGATTTATCTCTTCCAGGGCCGTAAACTTCTTTAGGCAGACACTGTAGAAGGCTTAGTCTTCGAGCTATTCTAACTTGTTCTTCTTCAGTCAGCAGTTTTGCTAATAGAGACTGGCCAGGTGCTGGGTGATAGACTGGACCTGGAGCTTGTTTCAGATGTGGCAGTGGGGGCCTAAGATCCTGCCCTGTCCGTGTCATCTGAGGTGGGGCGTCTCAGTCAGTTTCCCGTCTTCCCAGGTTCGGGTGGGTGATCAATGCACTCTCTGGCAGAGTTCTTCATGTAGCCTTAACTCACTCCTTTCACCTAAGGTTCAGACAAAAATAAAAAGTAAATTATTTAAACTTTAATTACATGTGACCCTCTCCTTGAAGATCATAGATATAGATATAGATTTACCTAGTTATATACATATCTGTTTGTCTAAATAACTCCCAATAACCCTGCTGCTGGGGTTCTTTACCAGTGTCACAAGTGAGCTGAATGTGGGCTCAGAAGGCTTTAGTAACATGACAAAATTTCACAGCTCCAAATTGGGTCCAGTACATCTTTTTCCTTTTGTTTGTTTTTTTATAGGGGGTCTCTCTCTGTTGCTCAGGCTGGAGTGCAGTGGTGCAATGATATCTTGCTGCAGCCTCCAACTCTTGGGTTCAGATAACCCTCCCATCTCAGTCTCCCCAGCAGCTGGGAGTACAGGCATGTGCCACATGTCTGGTAAGCTTTTAATTCTAGTCTAACTGTAACACCACTCACACACTCACATATCTAAATGTGGTCACCTTGAGAAGTACATCCTATACCTAGGTTTTATCATTGATTTCAAATTTTAAAAAATCAGAGGCCACACCCCATAATCATAACCTTCTCTCCTTTGGGCATGTTCACAGAATCATTTCCAATGCCCACATTTTTCTACTGCAGCGACCCTAGAGTTAGTAGAACCTAGTTTCTTTCCATTGGCCCTCAAAGTTCATCATTTTCACTGCTTAGCTTAATCACCATGATGCTCTTCAATATTGACCAGCAGCATCAAAAATTATCTGTCCATTTGACCTCTTACTGCCTCGTACTGTCTGATCTTACTCTGGATCTAAACACCAGTCTAGGTGGCTTCATATTTTTTCCTATTCGGCAGCCAGTTCTGACAGAGAACATGACTAGGAGACTGATCCTGGCCTAATATGGACACACAATACCCAGTAACTCTCAAATATATCTGGCAGTCCCACTGCATCTTGCTATCTAAATTATTCTTGTAGCTCCATAAATACTTCAGATCTACTCCATGGCTTTTGCGTCATGCACATACTTATCTTTATCATACTTTACACAGATGGAATTTCCTTCTCCTACGAAGATGAGTTAAATTTTCTCACCAATTACCTTATCTCTCTGCCATGAAGTCTACAGTTACACTTTAATCCATACCCATCCATTACTACTTCTTGCCCATAAAACTGAAGTATTTTCTTCCCTTGTCATGTCTAATGGATTCAAACTCAAACTTTATCTCCTGCCCTTGGGAGCTTCATGTTACCACTTACACAATAAATCTCCTTTACCAGCTCCCTCTCCTACTCTTCCCAATCTATCATCATGAAGCTTTTGAAATAAAAACCTCATTTAAACCTATTTTCTCTCTAGTATCTGCTTTCCTTTGCTTTCCCTCACAGTTGAACTGAAAATTGAAAGTCAAAGTGGTAGCATTTCCTCATCCCCTCTCACCGTTTGACTTACTAAGACCACCAATGGTCTGTTCATTAATATGTCTTGCCAGCACCACCAATAATTGTTCCATCAAATACCTAATGGGTGATCCTTAGTCTTTTACTTAGAACAAAACAGAACTGAACTATTATCTGCCTTTCATACTACTGTTTTAAAATTACTCTGTAGTCTCTATTCCCCTGAGTTCTCTGCAAAGAGCACAAATCATACTATTAAAATGACCCAGAATTCCATCCTAGACTCTCTTCTCTCTTCTTTTTGCACACTATCTTGGAACTCTTAATTCAATTGCTTCCATTTCTTCCGTTGCTATCTCCAAACTGACAGTGACAGATTCTTGTCTGGATTCTACTTCTCAGATCATTTCCACTTGCACAGTTGCAGACAATGAAATGTCTACGGACATTACCTCCCCCACAAAACCGTATAAAAATACACCCCCTAGTCACCAATATTTGTTAATGACAACACCAGGCATCCATGAACCAATCTTTTACAGGGCTCCTAAGAAGTGGACAATCACAATTAAGCAAGACTTTATCTGTTCCCTGTTTACTATCACCCTTCATCCACATGAACATCCACCCCAATCCACACACATTTTTTTCTTCATTCTTCCTTTCCCACAGTCTAAACATACATGTCACTTCTCGGAGAACTATTCTCGATCTCAGCCTATTGTACTTATTTATGTACTGTATACTTCCACTAATCTAATTACAGAAAATCAACTCTTTTTTTTTTTTTTTTTTGAGACAGGGTCTCTCTCTGTCCCCCCAGGCTGGAGTGCAGTGGTATGATCACAGCTCTGTGTAACCTCCAATTCCTGGGCTCAGGGTGGTCCTCCTGCCTCAGCCTTCTGAGCAGCTAGGACTACAGGCATGAGCCACCACCATGCCCAGGTAACTTTAAATTTTTTTGTAGAGATGGGACCTCAGTATGTTTGCCATGCTGGTATCCAACTTCTGTCCTCAAGTGATCCTCCTGACTCAGCCTTCTAAAGTGGTGGGATTACAGGCATTAACCAACAAGCCCAGCCCAGAAAAATCAACTCCTGTGTGCCAAGATTAGATAAGTTTTCCTCTGACCGTTACATACGAACTAGAATTTGAGAAAAATTACATGTCCACAGTAACCTAAACTCCCCTCAGAGAGCTTGCCACCAAATACCTGTAGTCCAATTAAACAATAATAATTTTCACATTAAAATTTATTGACCGAAATAAATGGGGTGTGTCTGCCTTGGCGAAAATTTCTCCAGTACTCACCAGAAACCAAACAGAGGAAAATCCAATGGAGCCAGGTCTTTATGGTGGTCGCCGTCACCACACTCCAGTGCTCAGAGCGTCTTCCACTCTCCCAGGAAAGCACCATTTGAGTGGTGAACCCTCTTTTTATGCAGTTGATAACCTCATCAATTATGTGCTAATCAGTCCTATCATCTCATCAACCATATAATCCAAAGGACCCAGCTGAATAACTTGGGTCCTGTTAAGCCAAATCTAATCAAGCCTAGCCTCTTTAGCGAAACATTTCTCCTCAGGCAAATTGTGTATATCCAGTTAAGGAAAGTTGATTATGTCCCCGGATTTTGCACCCAAGTTATTCAGGTGTGGTGACAGCGACCTCCATAAAGACCTGGCACCATTGAATTTTCCTCTGTTTGGTTTCTGGATTTAGAGCCACAGGAAATCTTGGGATTACAACTTTGTTTGCTGCACATAAACCTTGAACAAATCTCCAACTTGTCCATTCGATTTTTGACTGGTAGGATTGGAATGTTGTAGGGACTAGGCAAGGGATTATAAATCCTCATTTAATTAATTCCTCTATAATTGTTGAAAGTCCCTGAACTGCCTCCAATTTTAATGGATATTGGGAAAATTTAGGCAATGGTTTAGAATAGTCTATTTGATATTTTATAGGTTTAATACTTTTAATTTTTCTTATGTCATTTGAGGAGAACACCCACAAGATTTGAGTACTTTAGAAAGGTGAGGGTTTGTGTACATCTGAGTGTCAGTGTTTTCAATTCCTGCCTGTAGAGAACAGAGAACTTTGTGTTCTGGTGAATCTGGAAACTCCAAGATGATTTCTCCCTTGAAAGAGAATGTTATGTGTTCTCTCAACTCAGAAAGTAAATCTCATTCCATCAAATTTCCTGGGGCAGTATCACATAGGAGGAAAGCATGTTTTTCTAAAACGGTCCAAGCATGATTTGGACAGGTTGAGACATGAGGATTCCCTGGATATGACTTGAAACACCCACCACAGAAATATTTTTTTACTCAGAGGGATATTTTGATTTATTAGAGTTGTTATTAAAGTGAATACAGTGACTCTAGTAACCACAAATAGTGTACAAGAATCTTCATCATCTTAATATTAGTTAATAGCTAATATTTGGAAGCAACCTGTGTCCATCAACAAATGAATGAATAAAGAAAATGTGTTATGTATACACAGTGGAGTACTATTCATCTATAAAAGACAAAGAGATCCAGTCACTTGCAACAATATGGATGGAACTGAAGATCATTATATTAAGTGAATTCAGCCAGGCACAGAAAGACAAACATCACATGTTCTCACGTATTTGTGGGATCTAAAAATGAAAACAATTGGGCTGGACGCGGTGGTGCACACCTGTAATCCCAGCACTTTGGGAGGCTAAGAGGGGGCAGATCACGAGGTCAGGAGTTTGAGACTAGCCTGGCCAACATGGTGAAATCCCATCTCTACTAAAAATAAAAAAAATTAGCTGGGCATGGTGGTGGGCACCTGTAATCCCAGTCACTCGGGAGGCTGAGGCAGGAGAATTGTTTGAATCCAGGAGACGGATGCTGCAGTGAGCCAAGTTCATGCCATTGTACTCCAGCCTGGGTGACAGGGTGAGACTCTGTCTCAAAAAAACAAAACACAAAAAACAAACAAATAGAAAAGAAAATAATTCAACTCATGGACATATAGAGTAGAAGGATGGTTACCAGAGGTTGGGAAGGGTAGTGGGTTGGGGAGCTGGCAGTGGGGAGGTGGGAATGGTTAATGGGTACAAAAAAATAGAATGAATAAAACCTACTATTTGATAGCACAATAGGGTGACTATAGTCAATAATAACTTAATTGTACATTTAAAAATAACTAGAAGAGTGTAATTGGATTGTTTGTAACTCAAAGGATAAATGGTTGAGGGGATGCATTACCCCATTCTCAATGATGTGCTTATTTTACATTGCATATCTATATCATAATATCTCATGTACCCCATAAATATATATACCTACTATGTACCCACATTTTTTTTTAACTTCAAAAAAAGGTACTACAGGAAGTACCTCACCAGATAATTCCTCAGGTCCTCCACCCCTGCAGAGTGGATTATTGTCAAACCCTCAAGGACTTTCTCTGATGGGAAAACAGTGTGGCCCAAAGGGAGCCAGCCTATTAGAGGACTACTTCAAGAGCGGATGACATGTCTTCCAGAGACCTCATTGTTTGCAGTGAATGCAGCCATCTCGAGATACAGACCTCACCCAGGGTTCCTTTGTTTAGGACAGCTCAGTTTTGAGTTATAATATATATAAGGAGGTCTGTTCCTTTAGCTGTTGTACGTACGATATTAGTTTATTAGCCTGTTCATTCTTTCTTTTAGCATTTTTTTTCTTGCTCTAAATGTCTTTCAAAGAGCTTACTCGTAGTGACCAATTGGGTCATATCAATGACTTTCTATCCAATATTATGTTTTTTAATCTGGTCACCAAGCTCTGTTAAGAGTTTATTCATTTAATAGACTGTAAAGCACTTCAGTTGTTCCATTAGGTATTTTAAGCCTAGAATGATTTTATACATAAAATTTTAGTCCAGGTCTGTAATAAGGAACTGGTTTATCCTTTTTGTTTGTTTTCATGACTGGATAATGGACCAGGCAATTTTTTGTGGGAAGACAATGGGAATAGCACTTAAGAGGTATTTTTTTTTTCCCTGATATCCTTTGTGCCACTCCTGTAGGAGTAGCTTTTGAAAGAACAGTAATACAGTTATAAATTTTGTTTTTTAATCTTTTTGAGACAGATTCTCACTATGTCACCCAGACTGGAGTGCAGTGGCACAATCATGGCCCAGTGCAACCTTGACTTCCTGGTCTCAAGCCATCCTCACACCTCAGCCTCCTGAGTACCTGGGACTACAGGCGCATGCCACCACATTCAGCTAACTTTGTTTTCTGTTGTAGAGCCATGGTCGCACTATGTTGCCCAGGCTGGCCTTGAACTCCTGGGCTCAAGAGATCATCCCACCTCAACCTCCCAAAGTCCTTGGATTTCAGGTATGAGCCACTGTGCTGATCCTAACCATGGTTAAAATCTGACAAAAGTTCCCAATTGACAAGAAAATTTGGTTATATTTATTATACGTAGCATTTTATAACAACCAGAATCATGTCTTACAGCTTCGCATCAGGTCCCTGAGATCTTTATAAGTTGTATATAAAATTAGAATACTTACATTTATAATATATTTATATGAATATAACTTTAGAAGATATTTAACAAAAGTATGACTGATAACAGATTTTCATGAATTTATATAATTTTTGGAACATTTATGTCAATAACATGCCTATAAGTGTAACTGAAAGATCTTCCATCACTTAGCACTTGACAATGTCTCCCATATATTTTATCAAATAAGTCTAACCATTTAATCTCTATAAGGTAAGAAGCAATATTTTTAAGGGTTTCCAGGGGTCAACCTTCAAAATCCCAAAGTTAGTTTTAGGCCAAAAAGAATTAATGTAGGTTTTTAATCTTGAAGAAACCTGCCAAAGATGTCAGAAGACTCGAAACACTGAATCAAACAGAATCGGGGTCATCGTTAAATAATAGCAATACATAAAGTTACTTGGATGTAAAAACATGAACCCTTTTATAGCTCTGTTTTCCTAAGTAATCTAAAACCTAATTAAGAGAAGACAAGAGTTGCCTTGAAAACATGTACAGTCTTTATTTTTGTCTTTTAGGCTAGTTATGAGAAAGGTAAAGAAAAATCTCCTGTAGTGCGATTGCTTTTGTTTATAAGAAGCCCATTTAGATTATTTGGAAGTGAAAAGGTTACTTGAATTTCATCAGACAGGTGGAGAGTGTCCGGGACTGTGAGTGTACTCTGTATTATAGAGAAACGTAACCAAAAAACTGGTACCTTGGACGGGGAAATCCATGGCTCTTAGTAACCACATGAAAAGTTATCTGACTATACATATGGAATAATTTTGATATATCAAGAAAAACGGGCCAGTTTTGGTGGCTCACGCCTGTAATCCCAGCACTTTGGGAGGCTGAGGTGGGATGGTCTCTTTACCCAGGAGTTTGAGATCAGGCTGGAACATAGTGAGACCCCATCTCTATGAAACTAAAAATAAAAACTTAGCCAAGCGTGGCTGGTGTTGTGGGAGGAACCAGGTGAGAGGTAATTGAATAATGGAGGTCAGTCTTTCCCGTGCTGTTCTCGTGATAGTGAATAAGTCTCATGAGATCTGATATTATAAGAGCTTCTCTGCACAAGCTCTGTCTTTGCCTGATGCCATCCTCCTAAGATGTGACTTGCTTCTCCTTGCCTTTTGCCATGATTGTGAGGCCTCCTCAGCAATGTGAAACTGTAAGTCCATTAAACCTTTGTTTTTTTTTTTAAATTGCCCATCCTCGGGTACGTCTTTATCAGCAGCATGAAAATTAGACTAATGTTATAAATTGGTACCAGTAGAGTTGGGTGCTGCTGAAAAACTAGCCGAAAATGTGGAAGCGACTTTGGAACTGGGTAACAGGCAGAGGTTCTAACACTTTGGAGGGCTTAGATGAAGACAAGAAAATATGAGAAAGTTCGGATCTTCCTAGAGACTTGTTGAATGGCTTTAACCAAAATGTGGATAATGATGTGGACAATGAAATCCAGGCTGAGGTGGTCTCAGATGGAGATGAGGAACTTGTTAGGAACTGGAGCAAAGGTGACCCTTGTTATGTTTTAGCAAAGAAACCACCAGTATTTTGCCCCTGCCCTAGAGATATGTGGAACTTTGAACTTGAGAGAGATGATTTAGGGTATCTGGCAGAAGAAATTTCTAAGCAGAAAAATGTTCAAGATGTGACTTGGGTGGTGTTAAAGGCATTCAGTTTTATAAGGGAAGCAGAGCATAAAAGTTCAGAATATTTGCAGCCTGACAATGTCATAGAAAAGAAAATCCCATTTTCTGAGGGGAAATTCAACCCAGCTGCAGAAATTTGCGTAAGTAATGAGGAGCCAAACGTTAATCCCCAAGACAATGGGGAAAATATCTCCAGGCCTTGTCAAAGATTTTCACAGCATCCCTGCCTATCACAGGCCTGGAGGCCTAGGAGGAAAAGTGGTTTCATGGGCTAGGCACAGGGTCCCTGTGCTATGTGCAGCCTAGGGACTTTGTGCCCTGCATCCCAGCCACTCCAGCCATGGCTGAAAGGGGTCAATGTAGAGTTTGGGCTGTGGCTTCAAAGAGCGCAAGCCCCAAGCCTTGGCAGCTTCCACATAGTTTTGAGCCCACGAGTACATGGAAGTCAGGAATTGGGGTTTGGGAACCTCTGCCTAGATTTCAAACAATGTATGGAAATGCCTGGGTGCCCAGGCAGAAGTTTGCTGCAGGGGTGAGGCTCTCATGGAGAACCTCTGCTAGGGCAATGTGGAAGGGAAATGTAGGGTTGGAGCTCCCACACAGAGTCCCTACTGGGGCACCACCTAGTGGAGCTGTGAGAAGATGCCCACCATCCTGCAGACCCCAGAATGGTAGATCCACCAACAGTTTGCACTGTGCATCTGGAAAAGCTGCAGACACTCAATGCCAGTCCATGAAAGCAGCTGGGAGGGCAGCTATATCCTGAAAAGCCACAGTGGCAGAGCTGCCCAAGACCATGGGAGCCCATCTCTTTCATCAGCATGACCTGGATATGAGACATGGAGTCAAAGGAGATCATTTTGGAGCTTAAGATTTGATTGCCTCACTGGATTTTGGACTTGCATGGGTCCTGTAGCCCCTTTGTTTTGGCCAGTGTTTTGGGCCATGTATTGTTACTAACCTGTGAATTGCCTGATTATATTTATTTTTATTTTTTTGTTTTCTCTCAGATTTTTGATATAATTAAATTTTATTCTAAATTTTCTAAAGAATGTTTTCATGTTTTCCAATTTTATACTTAGCACTTGCATACCATGTTTGTTCATGGATATCACAAAAGGCAAGGATTTAATTACATTTATTTCCGTTCGTGATTAGTGATATGCAGGGCCATCTCTAACCCCAAAATTTAGGCTCAGCACAGGAGGTCAGGTGCGTTCTTGGCTTTAAGCAGGAAAGAATTTAAGAATGAGCCACCACAGCGGAGTGAAAGCAAATTTATTAAAAAGTAAAGGAATACAAGTGCGGCTGCTCCATAGGCAGAGCAGGGCTACCCCACAGGCTGCTAGATGGGTATTTTATAACTATTTCTTGATTGTATGCTAAATAAGGGGTGGATTATTCATGAGTTTTCTAGGAAAGGGGCAGGGAACGCCTGGAATAAGTTGTTTCCCCCACAGACCATTTAGAATAAATTCCAGACATTGCCATGGCACTTGTGAACTGTGATGACATTGGTGGGGGTGTTTTCTAGCATGCTAATGCATTATAATTCGCATAGAATGAGCAGTGAAGGTTGCTGTTCTAACCACGTTTCTTCTAGCTGATTTAGGCTGGTTTCTTTACTGTATCCTCTTATCGAGGTAGGAGGTGGGGCTGGGACACTGGACCAGGTTGAGGAGCAGCTAAAAAGGGACTGGAGCAGAAGTGGCTTTCCAATCAGACATGCCCACCAATGTGCCATGTCAATTTACCATTACCAAGGCAACACCCAGGGGTTACCACACCTTTCCATGGGAATGACCTAATGACCCAAAAGTCACTATCCCTTCCCTAGAGTTTTCTGCATAAACAGCCCCTTAATCTGCATGCAATTAAAAGTGGATATAAAGTTGACTGCAAAACTGCCCTGAGCTGCTACTGTCTGCCTATGGAGTAGCCCTGCTCTGCAGGAGCAGTCACAGAGCTGTAACCCTGCTGGAGCTATAACACTGCCTCTTCAATAAAGTTGTTTTCTTTGACCTCTAGTTTGCCCTTGAATTATTTTCTGGGCAGCCAAGCACCCTCTGGGCTAAGCCCCACTGTGGGGCTCACCTTGCATCAGCTTGGCACCCAACATGGCATGAAGAAAAAAGACAGTGTCATGGGAGATGGCAATTGGTAATTGAGGAGTGGCAATCTTCCAGTCAGCAGCCAGCAGCAGTCTGTGAATCAGTGATTGGCCAGCAGCAGTCTGCAATGCAGCAGTTGACAATAGGCTAGCAGCAGTCAGTGATCAGGGGGATGCTGGTCAGCGGGACAGTGATCGGCAGGATGGCAGTTGGTGGGATGAGGAGTGGAAAGGCGTCGAAGCCTAGCTGTAACATCTGAGCTGAACACAAACCAAAGGCTCTTTTCAGAACCATCATTTTCCCTGGCAGGCAGTGGAGCCATTCAGATGGGCAAACAGCCATAGTGACACTGCCTCATGTGGGGCCTACCACTCCCACCAGCAGCCTGGTGGGTTACTGACACAGTGCAGGCCCCTCCCACTGCAGCAGCTGAGCCCACTGGCAGGGCAGCCATAGTGTCACCACCTTATGTGACACCCACCTCTCTGACTGGCAGACAGGGAGTTACTGGGTTACTGGACTCCCCGTGCAGGTCCCGCCCATTGTGGCAGTTAAGTCCACCCCAGCTGAGGTATCCTGGGGAGAGCTTTACCTGGGTCCCATGGGGAAAATCAGTCAGCACCACATCTGTCCTGCGGGACAGGTGAGTGTCCCTTCTGCCCCCACCCCCATAGTATCAGAACTAGGAAATAAAATAAAAGCCTTTGGCTAGACCACGTCCTTGTCACCCCTTCCCTGAGTGCTTTCTCTTCAGACTCCCTTGTATTGTTCCATTAGTTATTTTATTTTCAGTCCTAAAATGTGTGCAGTCTTATGTTTGGTTTTAACTTTCTGTTAATTGTTTGGGGGCAATTAAGGCAGGGTACTTGGTTGTGAGAAGTCCCCACTGTTTTCACTCTGGGATGCTAGTCATGTTGTTCGGTGACCCCAATTTGGTCTTGGATTGACTGTTGGCCACTCTCTGGGTGCTCCAGGGTTTTCAGCATTTGGTGAAGGGAACCTTTTTGGTTGAAACTTGGCTCTTCTGAGTTTTCAGCACTGGTATTTTGACCACCCTCCAGATGCTCTGGGGTATTTGTGTTGATATTCCCTCTAGGATTCTGAGGGATATATGAGTTATAGCCCTCTCCCTAGGGGAGTAATGGTCTTGCCCTTTTCTGCCCTATAAGTTAGAAGTATTTTAATAGCAAGTTGCTAACCTCTTCCTGTGTGCTGTCTTCCAACTAGCTTGCTCAAGTCACTCTTGGTCAAAGGAATTGGGAGTTCTCAGGCCCCTGGCATAATGGAGAACCACCTACAATGGTAGAAAATTGGCCATGTGAGTACTTTTTTCAGTGTCTCTGCTACTGGATAGGTTCTTCAGCAGGTTAGGGCCTCTGAGGTCTCCCCTTGGGCAATACTGTTTACCTCTTCCGTTTCTCCCTTCCACAGTCCCTCCCTTCCATTTGTTTAGCCCACCTCTCTACCAACCGTTGCTCTCTGTGGCATTTAGGTTCAAAATCCAACTGCCCATTTGAAGCTCATAATCCACTTAAGGATTAAAGCTCATAAGCCCTAAGGAACTTGACTCAAACCCTTAGAAACCTTAGCCACCATCACAGGTCAGGCATGAAAGGGAATTCAAGTCCTTAGACTCTGGCAAATGTAATTCTCTATAAGAGACTAGCGTTGAATTATTTACTAGCTGAACAAGGAGTCTGTGAAGTTATTAGTAAAACCTGCTGCACATATATTAACAAATCTGGACAAGTTGAGATTAACATTCAAAAGATCTATGAGCAAGTTACCTGGTTACATAATCAGGGCACTGACTCCCAACTATATCTGGTCAACTATCAAAAGTACCTTCCAAGTCTCACCTGGTTTTTACATCTCCTAGGACCTTTGATAGCTATCTTGTTACTATTCTTTGTCACTTCCTTGTTTAACCTCTTAGTAAAGTTTGCGTCTTCTGGATTACAAAACTTCCAGGTAAAGACAATGCTGGCAGAAGAATTCCAACCCATCCTGTCTACTGACCCAGATAATGAAAAAGTGTCCTGCCTCTGGGTCCCTTAGTTGAGTTTCCCAGGGATTTTTACTCCTCCAGTGCTAGGCAGGGCCTATGCCCATAAGCTCAGCAGGCAACAGTGACAGAATACAGACCTCTGCGCTTCTACAGCACCCTTAAGATTAAGGAGGAATATGTAATCTCTGAGGAGAGGATGAGGTAGGAGGTGGAACTTCACTCCAGAGGCAGGGCTCAGACACTGGACCAGATTGAGGATTAGCTAAAACAAAGCCAGAGCAAAAGCAACTTTCCAGACATACCCACCAGTGTGCCATATCTATTTACCACGGCCATGGCAACACCTGGAGGTTACCTCCTTTTCCATGGCAATGACCTGATGACTCAAAACTTACTACCCCTTACCTAAAAAGTTCTGCATGAATCACTAATCTGATATCAAAGGAAATCTGGCTGTGCATGTGTGTGCTCTTACTATGGGTATCTGATACCTTGGCACCAACACAGAAACCCAGGACTGGGAGCAGGGACACATGTGGCACAGGGGAAAATATACTGACTTCTGTCACAGCCCAAAAGAGCAGGGCCTTATGGTGGCATGTGGTAAATGGGGCAGGTGACACCAACGGATTTAATGTGATTTTAAGCTGTGAACTGTGGAGAACTTTTTCCTATAGAAATAGTCATTATTGTGAAAATTCTGATTTAAATATTTCACCCATAAAAATAGTTGAACCATTACTTGGCTTAAAATATTTGAGTTAGGCCGGGCGCGGTGGCTCAAGCCTGTAATCCTAGCACTTTGGGAGGCCGAGACGGGCGGATCACGAGGTCAGGAGATCGAGACCATCCTGGCTAACACGGTGAAACCCCGTCTCTACTAAAAAGTACAAAAAACTAGCCGGGCGAGGTGGCGAGCGCCTGTAGTCCCAGCTACGGGAGGCTGAGCCAGGAGAATGGCGTAAACCCGGGAGGCGGAGCTTGCAGTGAGCAGAGATCCGGCCACTGCCCTCCAGCCTGGGTGACAGAGCGAGACTCCGTCTCAAAAAAAAAAAAAAAAAAAAAAAAAAAAAAAAAAAAATTTGAGTTAAACATTTTTGTTCCCACCATGACTTTGTGGCTTTCATTGGACCAACCCACCATTAACAGTAACAAAACTTAAATGAAATACATGAAACAGCTGCTTTAAGGCATGAGGGTAGCCTGTTCACATAGGATTTTCTGAGGTAGAATTCATGAGAAAGGGGAGAGTCAATGATGTATCACACTGGTTTTTCTTAAGCACTTGAAAATTAGCATGAAGGGAACATAAAGCCCCAGAAGAAAGACAGCCTATCTAGGCTGAAAAAAAATAAGCAGAAATTTTTGTTTTGTGCAAAATAGTGAGGCTTCTGCTTCTGGGTAGGATGCAGTGAATAAAGATGAAACAAATATAGGAAAAAAAAAAAAAAAAAAAAAACGGATTCATTTAAATTGTAAGCTTTAAAGGCCGGAGAGGAAGACATAAGATTCCAAAAGCAAAAGAGCCTTTGTTAGGAGAAGTAAGAATATTAAATATTTACACACAGAACAGAAAGGTTCTTAAAGAAAAAAAAGCCCATGGCAACAAAAATCTCTGTTACGACACTTGTACCTGATTCTGGGAGATATTCATGCAAATTTAACCACAATTATCCAGCACTGCCAATTTTTATTTAAATAGATTCATTTGTAATTAGTTCTATTTTTGCAATGTTAAATTTTGTAATATATTGCCTATAGTTATCAATACTATATTATATACTTTAAAATTTGCTACAGGTTGTTATGTAAGTGGTTTTATCATAAAGAAAACAATGAAAAACGAGGGAAGCAACCTTTGGAGAGGATGAATGTGGCAAAGATGGTGGTGATGGCTTCATGGGCTTATCCTTATCTCTAAACTTATTAAGTTGTATACATTAAATAACAGCTTTTGTCAATTCACTTTGATAAAGTGGTTTAAAAACAAAAAGGTAAATTTCTGCACCGTAAGACTGTACTTTTAAAGTGAGTCTTTCATAATCCATGTTTGATTTAATCATTACCATGTACATATATACCATTAATATAGTTAGGACATATAATTTTGTGTTCTACGTACATTAGTTCCATTGAATGTCACTGTCTTTTTATTTTGAGCCAGAGTCGCACTTCTTTGCCCAGGCTGGAGTGCAGTAGCATGATCTTGGCTCACTGTAACCTCCTCCTCCTGGGTTCAAGTGATTCTCCTGCCTCAGCCTCCTGAATAGCTAGGACTACAGGCATACACCATCATGCCCAACTAATTTTGTATTTTTAGTAGACATGGGGTTTCACCATGTTGGCCAGGCTGGTGTCGAACTCCTGACCTCAAGTGATCCATCCATATCAGCCTCCCAAAGTGCTGGGATTACAGGTGTGACCCACCATGCCTGTCCCCATTTTCTAACTGACCCAAATCTATGTGTTTAAAACTGAATTAAAAACATAGAATTTGGGCTGGGCACGGTGGCTCATGCCTGTAATCCCAGCACTTTGCGAGGCAGGCAGATCACAAGGTCAGGAGATTCAGACCATCCTGGCTAATACAGTGAAACCCCATCTCTACTAAAAATACAAAAAATTAGCCGGGTGTGGTGGCGGGTGCCTGTAGTCCCAGCTACTTGGGAGGCTGAGGCAGAAGAATGGCGTGAACCCAGGAGGTGGAGCTTGCAGTGAGCCGAGATCATGCCACTGCACTCCAGCCTGGGCGACAGAGTGAGACTGTTTAAAAAACAAACGAACAAAAAAAAAATAGGAGTTTAATCAACCTATTAGATTATTCAGCAACGACATTTAATGCTTGCATTTTTGACAGTACTAATTTAATCTTATTACTTCTTACACAATTCTGCATTCAATATTCCCAGGTTATTTCAGAATTGTACATTTCATCCCACATATTTTAAGTAGAAAGTCTGCTCAAAACCGTAATTTTTTTTCTCAAGCATGTGCTTGATGGTTTTATGTCTTGTCCCCCAGCTATACATCTCAATGGCTTTTTAGAGTTTTCTTCCCTGTCTTTTTTGACATGAAAGCTGCCTGAAGGTTCTTCTACTATCATGTCAAGATTGTTTTCTCAGTGGAAAAATGCTGGTATTGACTAAGGAATGAGTAATTTACTGAGGACTGCCCTCCATTCATGTCACTGAGCATTCTACACCATGTGAATTCTGATCTATTATAGAAGTGCCGCTGTATTAAGAAAAGGATTTCTCATTGAATAATTTCTCTACTATGAATTTCTGGAATTGTGCAAGAGGCCTCATCCACCTAATAAAAATATTTTCACAAATTTCCTGTTTTTATCAGTTATCTGATAATGAATTTTCTTGCAGACACCAAAACTGGTGCTCAGCTGAATGACAGTGCACAGCAATTACAGACGTATGGTTGCTCGCCTGTCGATTTTACTCATTTGTTTAAAGGATGGCATTTTCACATTGACGACAGGTACAGAATTTTTGTGATGTGATTTCTCCTGTTTGTTTAACAGTTAGAGCTTTGGATGAAGACTCCTCCACATTCCTTTGATCTATAGTTTCATTCTCTCCTAGTTTGTGCCATACAGCTTAAATACATATGGATTCTCCCTACTTTGGATTCATTTAGGTTGAGCAAAGTGGTGATTACAAATAAAGGCTTTTCCACACTGATTACAGACATTATGTTCCTGTAGTATGTCAGTCCTTGGGTGTATTTAGTGTTAACGCTATGGTTGATGACTCTTACATATTCATTACTTTTTTAGTGTGAGTTCTCTCATGTTGTCTAAGGTTAAAAAATTTACTAAAGGCTTTTCCACATAGAGGACATACATATGGTTTCTCTCCAGTGTGAACTCTTTTATGAAGTCTAAAGTTATAACTTCTATTGAAGGCTTTACCACATATATTGCATTCATATGGTTTCTCTCCCGTGTGAGTTCTCTCATGTCGTCTAAGGACAGAAGAGTGATTGAAGGCCTTTCCACATAGGTGGCATTCATATGGTTTTTCTCCAGTGTGAGTTCTCTCATGTCGTCTAAGGTCAGAAGATTCAGTGAAGGCTTTCCCACATACATGACACTCATATGGTTTCTCCCCAGTGTGAATTCTCTCATGTCGTTTAAGCACAGAAGATTCAGTGAAGGCTTTCCCACATAGATGACATCCATGTGGTTTCTCTCCATTGTGACTTCGCTCATGTTGTCTAAGGTGAGAACAATGAGAGAAGGCTTTTCCACATAGATGACATTCATATGGTTTCTCTCCATTGTGAGTTCTTTCATGTTGTCTAAGGTAAGAACATTTACTGAAAGCCTTCCCACATAGATGGCATCCATATGGTTTATCTCCTAAGTGAGTTCGCTCATGTTTTCTAAGGTCAGAGCAATGAGTGAAGGCTTTCCCACATAGATGGCATACCTGTGCTTTCTCTCTAGTGTGAATCATCTCATGTCGTCTAAGGTTAGAACTTTTACTGAAGGCTTTCCCACATAGATGACATCCATATGGCTTCTCTCCAGTGTGAGTTCTCTCATGTTTTCGAAGATCAGAGCAATGAGTAAAGGCTTTCCCACATAGATGACATCCGTGTGGTTTCTCTCCAGTGTGAATCATCTCATGTCGCCTAAGATTAGAATTTTTGCTGAAGGTTTTCCCACACACATGACATTCCAATGTTATCACTCTAGTGTGAGTCACATTGTGTGGTCTAAGGGCAGAGTTTTGGATAAAGGCATAATCAAATAGATGACCTTCATCTGATTTACATCTGGTGTGAATTTCCTTGTGTTGATTAAAGGATAACCAGTCACTGAACGTTTTCCCAAACTTTTTGCTTACAAAGTGTTTCTTTCTCATGTAAGTAATCACATTTTGAGTCAATGCAGTATGTTCAGTGAAATCTTCTCCTAAATCATTACATAGAAAAGGATCCTCTTGAGTATGAGATCTCTGGTTTTTGGAAGGAAATGAAAGACTATTAAAGGTTTATCCACACTCATTCATTCATTACTTCATTCATTTCTCTACATACTAATTCTAGAGTAATCATTCAGTAGTAGATTCCAGTTACAATTGTTCCTGTATCAGTTGTATAAACATAGTGCATTATCTAACTGCATGTAGAGAGTTTTTCTGTTGTAGCATCCCAACTGAAGAGCTATCTGACTAGTATTAAGACTTTATCCTGGCCGGGCACGGTGGCTCAAGCCTGTAATCCCAGCACTTTGGGAGGCCGAGACGGGCGGATCACAAGGTCAGGAGATCGAGACCATCCTGGCTAACATGGTGAAACCCCGTCTCTACTAAAAAATACAAAAAAATAGCCGGACGAAGTGGCGGGCGCCTGTAGTCCCAGCTACTCAGGAGGCTGAGGCAGGAGAATGGCGTAAACCCGGGAGGCGGAGCTTGCAGTGAGCTGAGATCCGGCCACTGCACTCCAGCCTGGGCGACAGAGAGAGACTCCGTCCCAAAAAAAAGAAAAAAAAAACAAAAAAAAAAAAAAAAAAGACTTTATCCTGTTTGAAAGTTTCAGCACATAGTAAAATTTATACAATTGTCCTGTTATAAGGCCTCATGTTATGGTTTTGATTTGAAGTTAATGTCTTCACTACATCCAAACTAACTAAAACTCTGCCGGGAGGGCTTTAAGTACAGTCAGGTACCTGTACCAAATTCCAAAGTTGTTCAATGTCCAGGTTTCTATATGGAAGAACAGGGTTTGCATCCATAAAGCTTACCTACCATTGTGCTGATGGTGGATGTGCCCTTCTGATAGGTATGTTGAATGAATGGTATCTCTTGATGTTTAATGTCACCTTCTCTACCTGAAATAAATTTTTTAAAAAAAGATGCTATACAGGCATTAGGGGAATAAAAATGTTAAATAGCTACAATGCCTATTTGAGTGTGTTTCAAATACACACAGACAGGGAAGGCATGTTAAATTAATGATACTTTAAGAAGAAGAGTATTATAGGAAATTGACTACTGACATTTTCAGCATATAAAAAAATAAAGAAGGCAAGTTAAGGAAGTAAAGGAAAGAAAAATTTTCAAAGAAGAGGACCATTATAAAGGGCTACTATGTAATAGTTTAACTCAAATAAGTACACAAATATCCCCTTTACAAAAGCCAAAGACAATGACAGAGATATACTTGAATAAAAATTGATACCTACAAAGTATAATGTCAATATCTGAGAAATGTTTCCCTCAGGCTTTTGCCTACATTTCAGAAACACTGCAAATTTAAGAAACCTTCCAGCTGGGCGTGGTAGCTCATGCCTGTAATCCCAGCACTCTGGGAGGCCGAGGTGGATGGATTTCCTGAGGTCAGGAGTTGGAGACCAGCCTGGCCAACATGTTGAAACCCTGTCTCTACTAAAAATAGAAAACAATTAGCTGGGCATGGTGGTGTACACCTGTAGTCCTAGCTACTCAGGAGGCTGAGGCAGGAGAATAACTTGAATCTGGGAGGCAGAGGTTGCAGTGAGCCGAGATCGTGCCACTGCACTCCAGTCTGGGTGACAGAACAAGATTCTGTCTTAAAAAAAGGACAAAAGAAATCTTCCTTTGGCAACTGTTGGGGCCTACTCACACACTGGCCATGTTTCTCCTCCTCCTATTGAGCACTGCTTCTTAGAGCTCACCTTGCAGTAAGCTTATTCCTTGTGTTGAAAGTTTCTCTACTTGCTGCAAATGAGAAAGCACAACTGATTTGCAGAGCTGTTTGCCTGTTTTTGGGAAAAAGATACATGGATTTTGAGTTCTGTGCTGACAAATGTACAAGGTTATCAGGTACAGGGTAGGCTACTGGGAAGGATAAGTTAGCCACTGAAGGTCAGCCTGGGAAGATTACCTTGAAGACAACACTGACAGTCCTTTATGAGCAAAAGGAAAACTCTTGAACTTGTTACCAGACATAAAAGACCAATAATTGCTGATGGTCATGCCTCACTTCAAATACTGATTGCAGAATCCTCAGTATTTTCACTCAGTATTGCAGTGAAAATCCTCAGTATTTTCACTCAGTATTTTCACTGTATTTTCTCACAGTGAGAAATTACAAGTTGTCATAGTGTTTGACATTATATTAAAAAATAATGCAATAAATACTAGCTCCACCAGAACAATCTAGGTTCTGTGCAGAACAGTCCCTATGATAGAACAATTACTTTAAAGAAATCAATACATTTATTTATGCATTCAAAAGCAGTGAATCTTCATAACTTTTCTGAGTTTGGGAGATTGAAGAGCAAAAAGGATGTGAAATTGTGGTCAAAAAGATGACATTCTAGAGAGAGGACAAATCAATATAAGTGAAAAGGAAATAAATGGCTGTCAGGTAATTGTGAGAGTTATGAAAGGATCAAGGCAGAGGTTGAAGTGACAGATGAGAAAGCTGTTCTAGAAACATGTAGAATGAATGAATGAATCAGTGAAAAGCAGGTGAGTGAATGAATACATATATACATACATACATAATAAATATAAAGAGACTCACCAATAGAGACCAGATGACTGATGTTCTCCAACATCACATCTTGAAACAGCTTTCTCTGGGATGTGTCCAGCAGGGCCCACTCTTCCCGAGTGAAGTCTACAACTATATCCTCGAAGGTCATGGAATCCTAAAACATTATGGACATTATGGACATTCTCTACCAATGTTCAGTGGAGCAAGATAAAGTGACTGTCCTAAGGAAGTGTGGGTGGTATGAAAGAAAACTCAAACAGTGTTTGGGGTTCCTGTCACATCCCTTTAAATCTGAACTGGGAATCTGGCTTTCAGATACACTAAAGACATAAAACTTCACATAGAGAAATATCACATGATATAACCTGAAGATTTCCCAATAGACTTCTAAGTATAACTTCCAGATACTAATTATGAAATCTTGACTTGTAAATTTAGAACTAAAATTCTCCTCTTCACCACCTTCAAGAAAATCCATAAGCCAGGCGCGGTGGCTCACACCTGTAATCCCAGCACTTTGGGAGGTGGAGGCGGGTGGATCACGAGGTCAGGAGATCGAGACCATCCTGGCTAACATGGTGAAACCCCGTCTCTACTAAAAATACAAAAAATCAGCTGGGTGAGGTGGTGGGCGCCTGTAGTCCCAGCTACTCAGGAGGCTGAGCCAGGAGAATGGCGTGAACCCGGGAGGCGGAGGTTGCCGTGAGCCGAGATCGCACCACTGCACTCCAGCCTGGGTGACAGAGCGAGACTCTGTCTCAAAAAAAAAAAAAAAAAAAGAAAATCCATAGACTCACTACAAGGGAGGCAGTATCCACAATTTGTCACATTTTAATCAATACTTTAATTAGATATTCCACTACAGCACCTCAGTGTCCTCATGAATAAAGACCTGTTATGAGTTCAAAAAGATCCAGTGAGATAATATGTAAAGTGGTTCCTATCTATCATTTTTTAGATACAAGCCACAAATACATTATTCATGAAATGACTGAGAACACTCAGTTGAGTGAACAACTTTCATACAGAACTTAGTAGCAGCAGATGCAGCCTCTTATCTCTACACAACTCAGGTATTCACTGTTAATGGATAAGGATGAATGGCTCAGCAGCACAAGCCAGGGGCTCTAAGACTTCAGTACGGAAAGATGGTCTCATCCTGCCACTTCCCATGGTCTGAGGACTTCCTTTCTCAGTTTTATCTGGGACCTCCAAACACCAGGTGATATCGTTTGGCTCTGCAACCCCACCCAAATCTCATCTTGAATTGTAAGCCCCACATGTTGGGGGAGGGGCCTGGTGGGAGGTGATTGAATAATGGGGGTGAACTTCCCCTTGCTGTTCTCATGCTAGTAAGATCTCAGAAGATCTGCTGATTTAACAGTGTGTGGCATTTTCTGATTTGGTATCTCTCTCCTGCTGCCTTATGAAGAAGGTGCTTGCTTCCCCTTCCGCCATGATTGTAAGTTTCTGGAGGCCTCCCAGTCATGCTTCCTGTTAAGCCTGCAGAACTGTCAGTCAGTTAAACTTCTTTTCTTCATGAATTACCCACTCTCAGGTAGTTCTTTATAGTGGTGTGAAAACCGACTATTATGCACTAGGTACGATTCTCTTTTGTTTCTTCATGTTGTCTCTAGATTTAGGGGTTAAAAAAATCCTTTGATTATCCTGGTCTCTCCACTTCAAAAATTTCCTCAGAGTTTTAAATTTACTCTGTTTCCTATACTCCATCACTTAATGCACAACCAAAATTAAAGAAACAACACTTCAGTTGCTTCCAGTTATCAAATTTGATCAGAGGTTCATTTGGGGACAAGGGTAATAAGAATTTTAATTTTGTTTTCTAAGTTTTCAAAAGCACACATTTATTCTCTCAAGACATTAAGATTTTTAGAAAGGAAAAATAAATGAATAATTCCTCATTGTCTCCTCTGTCCTAATCCTATCTGCTTTCTCTTCATGTTAAACAGCCCTCCCCTAACACCTGAAACACTAGACTAACTGAGCTTGCCTGGGAAAACATCTGCCTTTGTAAGGGCTATAATCTTCTGCTCTCACTTATTTTCACTGCCTATCCGCATATACTCCCAAGCCCACTCCTGCCAATAACATGGGTAATGAGTGAATTTATTTCCCCAACAAGGCCATGAGAGGCTGGTAATGAATGAATGATTTCCCTGAGACTGGATGAGAGAAACAAAATCCTCTCACATCTTTTCTGAGAATACGCAGCCTTAGTAGAGGCTGGAATGAGTGTACTGTTGAAAGGAGATTACTTCTTGATGACTCTTTGAGCCAATGTAACCATTCCAAGCCCTGGGAAATCTTAATTGGAGCTTGGATCCTTGAATGCACTTAGAACATCTATGTTAATAGGATGAATCTGCCCTTAGGCTGGTAGCAGGGGTACAAATTTCAGTAGAAAGAAGAATTTCCCACTCACCAGTGATGGCATTGTACTAGCTCAGCCACCAAATGTATTCCTCTGGGTTTTCACTCACACCATCCAAGCACTAAGAAGACAATTCTGAGAAAAACAAAAAACAAAACAAAATAAAACAAAAAAACCATGACACTCCAGTTTTGCTTCTAACATCTGTCCCAAAGCCATTAGCTCCAGTCCAACCAACAAGCACATGCAGTGGGTGGGGGATGGGTTGGGTTGGTGGTTCTCCTCTTCCAGGGTCAGAAGAAGAGAATGACTATTGTTGCTAATAAATATATAAATATTTTGATTTTAGACCTAGAAATGTGAAAATCATGGAGTTTCATATGCTACCTAGCCCATGGAATTCTGAAATGTTCAATTCCCTCTATGATTCCAAATTCTAAGAATCCCTGAATCATGCAGATACGGTCTCCACCTACAGATAAATCCTGGAATTTCTCAGATTTAATTATTCTTGGTTTGTGTGCTTGCAGGCTTTCTCCGCGCATCTCAGCCCTCATGAGCCTCCTTCCATTCCTTCTCCCTTCCGCTGGTCCTCTGTATACACTTCTACTGAATGATTCTGTCTCTTCCACGTGAGGCTTCTAGAAATACCACTCCCTGAAGTCTGACCCTTAGATAAATTCAGCATGAATTTATCTACCAAGCAGCTTCAAATTTCATTTTATGATGGTGGATACCTTAAAAGACACACTTTACAAGTGACATACCTTTATAAGAAATGCTAAAGGGAGTTCCTCAAGTTGAAATGAAAGGACACTAACAACATGAATATATGAACATGTATGTGACATTGTTATTTATAAGAAATAGTTTGGTTTTCATCCCCAGTTCCTGGCACACAGCCCCCCAAATGCTTGTGATTTCCTAAGTAATAAAGTTGCTAGGAGAAGCTTTTGTTCTTTTTGGTCCTTGACCCTGGTTCCCAATACAGAGCTCGTAATGCATTGGAACTTCATGGGTGATAGGAGTGTCTTTTGTTCTAACAAAACAATTATTATTGGGCTATAGGATAGGGGGTGATTACCTGAAAGACCAAGACATGATTATAAGCTTGGAACATACAGTCCCACCCCCTATCCTCTGGTAAAGGGCAGAGGCTGGAGATCGAGTTGATAACAATTATGCCTACTAGATGAACACTTTGCAAAAATCCCTAAATGATGGGATTCAAAGAGCTTCTGGATGGGTGAAGAGCCATCCACATGCTGACAGAATGGTACATCCCAACTGCTTGGAGACAGACGTCCTGAAACTAAGCCCCTTCCAAAACTTGCTGTATGTAACTCTTTAGCTGGCTGTTCATTTGTAATATTTAAAATGCCCTTTGTAATAAATCAGCTAAGTAAACTGTTTTCCTGGGTTCTGTGAGCTACTAAACCCTAGCAAATCTAACATAAAAAGTAGTTCTTGCCGGGCATGGTGGCTCATGCCTGTAATCCCAGCACTTTGGGAGGCCAAGGCGGGAGGATCACCTGAGGTCAGAAGTTCAAAACCAGCCTGGCCAACATGGTGAAACCCCTCTCTACTAAAAATATAAAAGTTAGCTGGGCGTGGTGGCAGGCACCTGTAATCCCAGCTATTTGGGAAGCTGAGGTATGGGAATCGCTTGAAACTGGAAGGTGGAGGGTGCAATGAGCTGAGATCATACCACTGCACTCCAGTCTGGGTGACAGAGCAAGACTCTGCCTTGCGGGGGGTGCGGGGAAGGAGTTCTTAGGAACCTCTAATTTTTAGCAAAGTCAGACAGAGGTTCTTCACTTTTTAAAAGATTCTTTTTCTTTTTGCTCTTCTGATTGAATAATTTCAAATAA
>NC_037676.1:11503535-11506308 GCF_003255815.1 Theropithecus gelada
AACTCCAACCATCCTTTTCCTTTGGAAGAGGATTTATACCAAGAAGTTTAAAGAGAGGCCCAGCTGGTTTATAGAATTTTGCAGGAAATTTGGGGACTGCTGTGATGCCATTGTCTTCCCTGGCCCAGGAAAGTAGCCATACCAAGGCAGTTATGGGGATAATTCAAACAAATCAAAGCCATATTTCACCTCAATTGTGCTTATACTTTAGGCAAAAGTATTTTGGACCTAAATATTTCCAATAATCATCAGATGCATCCTGGTCTCATGGGAAATGCTGAGAAAACCTATGAGGCTATTATCCACTTACTAGCTTTGTAACCTTGGGCAACTTACTTAACTGTTCTGAGCCTCTTCCTTCCTCTATCAAAATGAGATTGATCAACTATTGCCTTCCAGAATAGTTCTGAGGTGAAAATGAGAGTCAATGTTCTATGGCATGAAGACACACCAGGAAATATTAGCTGTTTCTTTCAGACATATATACAATATTTAGTAAATATTAGATATTTAATATATATTTATAGATATTAAATTTTATACAGTATTATATATAATTATATAAAAATTATATATAGTAAATATTACATATTATTTAAGTTTTACATATATATATATATATATATTTTTTTTTTTCTGAGACAGGGTCTCCTTCTGTCACCCTGGCTGGAATGCAGTGGCAGAATCATGGCTCACAGGAGCCTCAACCTCCCTGGGCTCAGGTGATCCTCCCACCTCAGCCTCCCAAGTAGCTGGGACTACAGGCGTGCCACCACACACAGCTAATTTTTGTATTTTTTGTAGAGATGAGGTTTCACCATGTTGCCCAGGCTGATCTTGAACTCCTGGAGTCGAACGATCCACCTGTCTCGGTCTCCCAAAGTGTTGGGATTACAGGCATGAGCCACCGTGCCTGGCCCCATTTAATTTTTCTATTTTGTTTAATTTGTGTGGACTTGGGCCTCAAAGAGAAAAGCGAGAAGAAAATGCCTCGTGTACAGTGGAGCCACTGGCGAGTTCTCTTAGGCCTAATCTACATCTGAAGTTCTCAAATATTTTGGTCTCAGAACCCACCTACTTTCTTAAAAATTGAGGATTCCAAAAGACTTTTTAAGTGTGGGTTATTGATGTTTACTATATTCACAAATAATATTCAGGATTGGGAGTGGTAGCTCATACCTGTAACCCCAGCACTATGGGAAGCCAAGGTGGGCAGATCACTTGATGTCAGGAGTTCGAGACTAGCCTGGCCAACATGGAGAAACTCCATCTCTACTAAAAATAAAAAAATTAGCTGGGCGTAGTGGTGCACACTTGTAATCCCACTTAGTTGGGAGGCTGAGGCAAGAGAATCACTTGAACATGGGAGGTGAGGTTGCAGTGAGCTGAGATCGTGCCACCGCACGTTAGCCTGGGTGACAGAGTGAGACTCAATCTCAAAATAAAATAAATTAAATAATATTACTGGGGAAGTCTTAAATTATTTATTCATATAAAAGTAAAAGTAATATATGTTAATATAAATAACACAGTTTATAAAAAATGCATTTTCCAAAACAAAACAAAAATGTAGTGAGGATAGTGATGTCATTTACAGTTTACAGATCTCTTTAATGTCTAGCTTAATAGAAAACAGCTGGATTCTCATAGCCACTCTGCTTCTACACTCAGCCTGTTGTAATAACTTGTTTTAGTGGAAGTTCGTGAAGAAAAATTAGCCTCTGTGTACGGGAGAAATATTTTAATAGCTTTTTCAGGTATTAGTGCTTATGGTATGACACTATACCTAAGTTCAGTAAGTACTAGTTTCTCAGAAGTTAATTTCAGTGTGGAATCTGCAGCCTTAACAATGGAGTTTTGTGCAACTTTAACAATGGAGTTTTTCCTCTGTTACAGGGATTCCATTGATTTATTCTGCACTTTGAATACATTTTATCTATGCATGATTTTGTAACGTTTGGAAGATACTGGTTCACTGAGTTATATAGATCTTTCAATTTCAACAAATTTTATTATACAACATCAAAAATCATTTTTTAACAATATTACCACCAATCTCATCAGGATAGTCTCTATAAGGAAACTGTCAAGCTCACTGTGATAGACATAAGTTTTCTATAGTTTTTATTTTCTCTTGAGTTCAGATTTTATCTTTGGCAACAGATACTCTTTGTTATTTTACTTGAGGTGACAATCTCACTTTATTCATTTTTGAGAAAGCATTTCTGAATTTCTCAAAACATGACTCCCAACATAGCAATGAATGGACAGCCACCTGGTGATATTGCTCCTAATATCCACAGAAGAAGCATATGATATGACTCCCAATATCGCAGGGAGGGTACAGCTCTTCTGTGATATTGTTCGTAGTATTCGGAGGGGGAGAGGATGATGATAATTCCAGTATCGCAGGCTGTGTTCACTCACCCTGTGATATTGTTATGAGTATCCTAGAAGGGAGAGGATAATATTACTCCCCGTAGAGCAGGAGGCGTACACCCAGCCTGGGATATTATTCCTAATATCCATGGAGGGAAAAGGCTGACATTACTCCCAATATGCCAGGGAGTGAACATCCACCCTGTGATATTCTTCTTAATATTCCAAGGCCAAGAGGTTGATATTACTCCCAGTATCGCAGACACTGTACACCCCCGTGTGATACTCTTCCTGATATCCGGAAGGGGAGAAGATGGTATTAATCCCCATATCGCAGGAGGTGAACACCCACTCTGTGATATCTTTCCTAATATGCAGGGGGAGAGAGGATAAT
>NC_037676.1:11508521-11520045 GCF_003255815.1 Theropithecus gelada
CAGGCCCTGATCTTTGAGGAGGGGGAGCAGCAGAACCTGGGCACTGACCCCACAGTGCCACTCACACCCACAGACGATTCTCCAGACAGGCATCAGGTCTCGGTCATGGCCACCTCCCCCTGCAGGGCCTCAGCTCTTTCCCGGGACTCACATGGTCCTTCCTCACATGCAGCTCTGGTAGGATGCATTGATCTGTACCCAGGGGCTCTGAGGTGACAATGGTCACGCTCATGCAGACTGCAAGGGCACAGGCTGGGTGCCCATTGGGGGGACCCTGACTGCAGCACTCCCAGACTATCATCGGGCATGCTGGCCCCCAGGCTTAGCTAGGGCAGCAGCGGTAGGAGTGCACTGCTCTGGACTCTGCAGGAGGAGGATAACTGTCACCGCATCTTCATGTTCTCCTGCTGGTGTCACTCTGTGCTTCTCATCTTCTGGTTGTACGATTCAGGGCAGACTCTCTGAACACCTTGTGGGAAACAGCACAGTCCAGCAGAGAAGAGGAGAAAAGCCCAGCTGCGAAGATGAAAAAATGGCAGGTGTGACATGGACCCCCATTCAGATTCTGTATTTAGATGAGGTCTTCCCGAACACCTGCTCTCATTGGATAATACTTCAAATACGTGTATATATATATATATATATATATATTTTTTTTTTTTTTCCAGAGAGAGTCTTGCTCTGTAGCCCTCGCTGGAGTGCAGTGGCAGGATCTCGGCTCACTGCAGCCTCCACTTCCTGGGTCCCGGTTCAAGCAATTATCCTGCCTCAGCCTCCCGAATAACTGAGATTACAAGCATGCACCACCATGCCCAGCTACTATGTTTTTGTTTTTTTTTTCTTGAGATGGAATCTTGCTCTGTCACCCATGCTGGAGTGCAGTGGCACGCTCTTGACTCACTGCAATTTCCAACTCCTGGGTTCATGCTATTCTCCTGCCTCAGCCTCCCGAGTAGCTGGGACTACAGACGCCTGCCACCACGCCCGGCTAATTTTTTATATTTTTAGTAGAGACGGGGTTTCACCGTGTTAGCCAGGATGGTCTCGATCTCCTGACCTCGTGCGACAGAGCGAGGTCACCTGGACAAAAGACTGAGACTAAGTCTCAGAAAAAAAAAAAGAAAAAAGAAAAAGAAAAGGAAAGAAAAAGAACAATATAAGCCAAATTCACTCAAAAGAAATAAAAACAAGATGACAAGTCAATGGCACTGAAAACAGAAAATCAACAGAAGAACTCAAGAGAACAATAGCTGTTTCTTCATAAAGATCAACAAAATTGGTCACTATCAAGCCAGGCTAACAAAGAAAAAAAGAAATCACACAAATTACTATAAGGTGAGTACAAAAGTAATCGCAGTTTTTGCATTCTTGGAATTTGCTGTTTGATACTGGAATACCCTCTTAAATAAATGTGGTTATGTTATTCATCATTTTAATGGGCATTTCTTGCTTTTTTTTTTTTTTGCTAATGACTTATTACTTATTTATTTTAGACTGTGGAAATGATGTCAGACAAAAACCAAATTCAAGCGACTTTCTTATTCGAGTTCAAAATGGGTCCTAAACCAGGGGAGACAACTCACAACATTAACGCATTTAGCCCAGGAACTGCTAATTAATGCACAGCGCAGTGGTTCAAGAAGTTTTGCAAAGGAGGCGAGAGCCTTGAAGATGAGGAGGGTAGTGGGCAGCCACCAAAAA
Organism: Theropithecus gelada; assembly: GCF_003255815.1. Lineage (NCBI taxonomy): Eukaryota > Metazoa > Chordata > Mammalia > Primates > Cercopithecidae > Theropithecus > Theropithecus gelada. The sequence continues at coordinate 11,510,223 of NC_037676.1, forward strand.
TTGATAACGACCAATTGAGAGCAACCACTGAATTCGATCCTCTTAGCCACACGAGAAGTTGGCGAAGAACTGAATGTCGACGATTCTATGGTCATCCGGCATTTGAAGCCAATTGGAAAGCTGAAAAATCTTGATAAGTGGGTGCCTCATGAGCTGATCAAATATTTTAAAAAGCATCCTTTTGAAGTGTCATCTTCTCTTATTCTATGAAACAACAATGAACCATTTCTTGATCAGATTGTGACATGCCACGAAAAGTGGATTTCATACAACAGCCAGCTCAGTGGCTGGACTGAGAAGAAGCTCCAAACCACTTCCCAAAGTCAAACTTGCATCAAAAAAAGGTCATGGTCACTGTTTGGTGGTCAGCTGCCGGTCTTCTGATCCACTACAGTTTTTGAATCCTGGTGAAATCATTACATCTGAGAAGTATGCCACGCCATTCAATGAGATGTACGGAACACTGCAGCACCTGGAGCCGGCACTGGTCAACAGAAAGGGCCCAGTTCTCCACAACGCGTGACCACATGTCATACAACCAGGGCTTCAAAAGTTGAATAAACTGGGCTATGAAGTTTTGCCTCATCTACCATATTCACCTGACCTCTCACCAACAAACTACCACTTCTTTAAGCATCTTGACAACATTTTGCAGGGGAAACACTTACACAAGCAGCAGGATGCAGAAAATGCTTTCCAAGAGTTCATCGAACCCTGAAAGCATGGAATAAACAAGTTTATTTCTCATTGGCAAAAATGTGTTCATTTTAATGGCTTCTTTTTTCTTTTTTTTTTTTTTTTAGAGTCTCACTCTGTCGCCCAGGCCAGAGTGCAAAGGTGCAATCTCAGATCACTGCAACCTCTGCCTCCTGGGTTCAAGAGATTCTCCTGCCTCAGCCTCCCTAGAAGCTGGAACTGCAGGCGCCCACCGCCACACCCGGCTAATTTGTTTGTATTTTTAGTAAAGACGAGGTTTCACCATGTTTGCCAGGATGGTCTCGATCTCCCGACCTCGTGATCCGCCCGCCTTGGCCTCCCAAAGAGCTGGGATTACAGGCGCGAGCCACTGCGCCCAGCCAGGTGACTTCATTTTATTAGTTTTATTAGGAATTTAGGTAGAATCAACTTCTGATTAAAGGCTGAATTTCTGTCATTTTGTAGAGAAATGAATAGACTGGACACTGTGTAGTCAGTGTTTAGATTTGCCCATGGGTCTGTTTAAATCTATATCATGGATCCTGAGACATATATAATTAAGACAGGTCTAGAGACAGGAGAAGCAGAAATAAGCTGACCCAGGAGTACAGTCTCAAGTAGTTCATGAATGAGAAAGTGGACATCTGACAAGAGTCTTTTACTTTGTCCTGGCTGAAAATCCAAATCTTGTTTTATTTTTTCCACTAAAAGTAACTAAAATAATAACGAATTTCATTTGTTCTTGGGTTCTTTTTTCCTTTAATGATTGTGCTGTAACTTAAAATAATGATGTTACTTTTGAACATTTTTAAAGCATATCTGAAAACGATTGATGTTTATAACTCTCTTTTGGCTTCAAAATAAGACTGTGTTATCACCATTTTGGTAGAAGAGGTTGTCTGATGAAAATGATGCGCATGACTTGTACCGTTCAGTGTACATCTTGCAGTAGTGGACGATTGAAAACATAAAAAAGTGGAGTATAAATTAAAAATTAATTTGGTTTCTTCTATTCCTTAATTTAGGATGTTAAACCATGACTGTAAGGGATTTTCTTGGTGAAAAGAGAAGATTCTCAGAGTCAAAAATGTTCTTACAACTCGGGCTTGATGGCCTTTGAATTAGGAATGGATTGTTCCTCTCTCTGAAGCCTGTTGTCACATGGGTTTTTAATCCTGGCCTTGCTGCTAGAAATCTGTGCTTGAAGTCGTCTCTTTCTGGTGGTAACCTACCACTTAAAAGTCATGACGTGGTGCAACTCAGTTCACTAGACTCTTTAGCCTTTGAGCTAAACTGAGCAACCTCTTAGATGTACACACACCACTTTGTATGAAAGGGTTCTGTAGAATGGTTCTTTGGAGAGAAATATTTTCGTGTAATTTTTGACAGGGGTGTAAATAAAGCATGGTGACTAATAAGTCTTTCACTCTTCATCTGATGAACGTAAGAATCTATGCATCCAGATATTATTTTGTATACAAATATTTAACTTGGTGATTGATAATCTCTCTTTGGGGTAACATGGAAAGCTCTTTTAAATTTAACTTCTGCCTTTGGATTTTTTTTGAGAAAAGCCATTGAAGAGCAAAACTAATGTAAACGTCTTGATCATTTAAAAAGCTTACTTGTCCTCGAAAGGAAACACGAGTCATCGGTGAGTATAAACGTAGACAGTTGATTTGTGAATGCTGTCGGCCTCAACATGCTTGATAATAGATTCTACCGATCTAGCTGGAGTAATTTGATCACTTACTTCCTTATTAATACTAGATCACACAGTGTCTTTCTTATTCCTTCTTCTTTACTTACTGGCATGAGCACAGAGTCCCACTATCTGAAATAGAAGGGAGATTTTGGGGGATTATTGGAGGATTCTTAAAAACTTGGTTGGCAGTTGGGCACGATGGCTCATGCCTGTAATCCCAGCACTTCAGGAGGCCGAGGTGGGTGGATCAACTGAGGTCAGGAGTTTGAGACCAGCCTGACCAACATGGTGAAACCCCGTCTTTATTAAATACAAAAAATTAGCCGGGTTGGTGGTGCACGCCTGTAATCTCAGCTACTTGGGAGGCTGAGGCAGGAGAATCACTTGAACCTGGGAGGCGGAGATTGCAGTGAGCTGAGATTGTGCCATTGCACTCCAGCCTGGGCAACAAGAGTGAAACTCCATCTCAAACAAAACAAAACAAAAAGCTTTGTTGGCTTCCTGATGCCTCACTGTCTATTTGAGGAATTCCATGGAATCTTCAAAGGATTTGGGGGAAAGTGCATTAACATGGACAAAGGATGGAATCAAAATAATGTTATAGTGGGAATAATTCAAGCACCTATTTAAATTGTTTCCAATTGCCAGCATAGTGATGATATGACACCAGCATATCAAAGTAAGTAACAAATTGGCTACGCAGACATCCTGGAGTTTGGTTTGGTTCTCTTTTCTCATCACAGATCTCCGTGCAGAATAGTGCTCATCCTTATTTCTTGTTTGCCTTTCTATTTCCTTCCAAATTCTACATGCCAAGAATTTCTCTGTCTTTTAAGTGGCCATCAACTCAATAGGCAAAAATTTGGAGTAATCCAGAGAAAACACAATCCAAATATAAACCAGCTAGGAACATGAATGCCCCTGAATATTAATGACCAAAAAAAAAAAAAAAAAAAAAAAAAGGACTGGTGAATGTTTACATTAAATTACTACATATACATGTACATATCTATGGGTTTGGAGGAGAACAGAAGGTCTAACTCGGGAGTTGGACTTGGTGGGGGCGGGCACAGGTTAAATGTGAGCTGTGAGCACCCAGTTTGGGAGGAAGGAGGAAATGGGAACCAACTGCCAGTCAAGCAGCTGCAGTCTAAGAAGAACGAATTAGGGCAGGCCTCAGCATCTCCTTCCAATTACATACAAAATCGGAAATAAGAATAGCCGTGAACTTTTCTTAATATACAACATTCATTAGTTTATATGCAGTCCTCACCACAGCCCTCCGAGAGAAGTATACTTACTGTTTCCATTTTGCAGATGAGGAAAACTGAGGCAGAAAGAAATTAAATTGCTTAAGGTTACACACATAGTAGGTATCACACATTTAGTCAGAGGCAGAGCTGGGATTCAAACTCAGGTCTGGCTCCTAGCCTCGGCTCTTAACCACAACACCATATACTCCCACCCCTGGGCCCAGCTCATGTGCTTGGCAGAGTATTAGAGCCTTTCAAGGTAAGTGTGATTATCTGCTTTACAAATGAACTTTGGAAAAGTTAAGCAAAGATTACACAGCTACACAGTAATGCAACAGTAGTCTCTTACCTATTCTTCCTTTTATTTTTTCATTTGTAAATCTGTTTTAATTTGACTTAAATTAAAAAATAGTACTTGATTGTGAAATATTCTAGGACCACTTTTCTCCAACTCTTCAACCTTTCAACAATTATATTATTGTTTTCCCATTTTATAAGTAAGGCAACTGAGTACTATTTGGATATTTCATTCACTCCATTTGTTTACTAAGCCCTGCTGTGTGCTGGATACACAATCTGCTGTGTGCTGGATACATATGATACAAAGGAATGACTATCTGGCATCTTGAAGGTACCCAGAATATTGGACTTAACTGACCTGAAGGTGCCAAGCTGGAACATTCTTCATATTCCCTGTGTGCCTATTACCAAGTTTATATTGTTTAGTTTGAGGGAAAAAAAAAACAACACTCCCTTAGAGAATCACGATGCATATTAGCATATTTAAGGACTACCCTAAAACTTAGACTTAATCTAGCCTGCCTTAGACATATTAACATCCGGTAGCACAAGTGTTCTGTGAGATATATTTCAGAAAAATACAGAATAAACGCAGACTCCTTTGGATGGCATTCAGGCCCTTCATAAACTAACTCTGAATTATTTTTCAGTCTCATTTCCTGCAATTGCACCCGATTTTTTTCTGTTCTGCAATCTGCTATTTTAAACAAAGTTTTCATAAGAAATTACATAATGACAAGTAATTCCCACATTCCCTAGATATATACTTGGATTTCAAATGCCATAATTGTAATCTTTCTCCAAAGAAAAATGCATGATACAGGCTTCATTACATCAACAGGTGTATGATGTAAGTGTTACTAAACACCCTTCCAGCAGATGGGAAAACCGTGGAAGTGGAAGGGAATCAGAGAAGCATTAACAGACCCTCAAACAACCATAATGCTTAACTCCTCTTGTTCCAATCTTAACTCAAAATTATGATTAGATTATTTGATGATTGTTTTGATAGTATAAACTACATATCTGCAACTTCAGTTATCTACAAAACTGAAGTGCAAACATTGAAAAAGAACTCTCACCAACCAAGGATTGAAATCGTAATACAAAGGGCTCAGCTTGAGAGCACCATCAGAAACCGAAGAGAGTTGATCAAAGAGAAAATTCTAGCTAAATTGTCCTATTTTTAATTCCCCAGGGATCCCACTGTCTATGACACATTAACAGCGGTGTGAATCGTTTCTGTTACATCACATACTCTGTCCTCTCATGATGCGGGTCTTCCCCAATTGAGTATATACAGATAATCAATGACTTTATCTGGGAGGGATTGAAGCTATAGAATAATCTATCTGACCAATCTGATGGACCATTTGTAAGAGATGATTGCCAGATTGGATCTTCATTTGACAAATAAATACTAGAGCTGCAGAAAGTAAAGTTTACTCCAACCCAATTAATCATTAATTCATCCACAGGAAAAATACATTTTCTCCACATGGAATATTGATTTTTCTACGAATATTACCTCCGCATTGAAAAACGAGTGAGTCACTGCAGTTAAGCCAGTGTACCTTGATGTTGAATTCCCTGAAGAAGGTACAGTTATATTTACATTCCCTTAGCAAGAATTTGGTTAAGTGATAAGCACTTTTCTCTTCCCTCCCTCCCTCCCTCCCTTCCTTCCTTCCTTTCTTTTTTCTTTCTTTTTTTTTTTTTTTTTAAAGTGTCTCCATTGCTCAGGCTGGAGTGCAGTAGTGCAATCTTTGCTCACTGCAACCTCTGCCTCCCAGGTTCAAGCAATTCTCGTGCCTCAGCCTCCTGAATAGCTGGGATTACAGGAACGTGCCACCACTTCTGGCTAATTTTTGTGTTGTTTTTTTTTAAGTAAAGATGAGCTTTCAACATATTGGCCAGGCTGGTCTTGAACTCCAGACCTCTTATGAGCTAATCATACCACTTCTAACTAGATTTTCTATTAATGTACAAGGAGGGACTCTACTACTAAAGTTTGTTTTACTTCTCTGGTTATTTACACAGAACGCTGGCAATACATTAAGGCTCAGTAATGTGGACCTAAGTGGAATTTCTGAGAGGCTTTGAATATGTATGTGCAAACTGTCCTATTTTCTTCGTATGCTCTCTTAAATATGTATGTATGTAAATATGTATATGACACATATATATATCCCTAGACATCTAGTGTTTGCTATCGTTAGTAACCAAGAAAAAGTAGTTCTTTTGTGCACGTGTGAAAACATCAAATTAGCAATGACCATAGAAATGTATTTCATTGAATAACTAGGTTTTGTTTGTCTGTTTCAGGGAAATGTAAAACAATTATTAGATGTTATTGTGTCTCTTCTTGTGTTGATATGTGTATTTGGGTCAAAAGTGCAAAAACTTTTTTCTACAATATACAGTTATTTTGGCTTTTCCCAGGGGAAGCTAGCAATAGTTTTAAAAGCACAAATTGATGTAAAATATTTTGACTCTTAAAATAATGTGAAGAAATTTTATTTGCATTAACCAATAATGTTCAGGATCATTTTGTAGTAAGTATATTTTAAATGGTGTAATTTGTATGTTTAAGATATGTATTCAATTATTTAAGTTAGGTATCAATGCATTTTTAAAAAACTGTTCCCAGGCGAACAAAACTTTGCTTTTCTTCTCCATTCTGTACAGGACAAGCATTATTCAGTTCACACAGTCAGCTCCCACTACATTTCAACCGAACGGGGCAAGTTCGTATATGAATTCTGTCATCTTTATCTAAGGGAAGCAAAATTAACCATTTAATACTAGATTATCTTTAATGGTTATTAAAAGAATGTTATTGACCAAAAAGACATATTTGGAGATTAATAAAATGTATTAGACTATTCAAAAGTGGATGCGTGCAAATGTGGTCCTAATCTAGAAAGGATGTCATTTTTGTATGTTGCTTGGGAGGTAGGCAAGTTTGTTCTCTTTCCTGACCTGCTCCATCTGCAGCTCGTCAGCTCATTACCAGCATGGGGGTGTGAAACGAGGGAGGATTTGCGCTGGCCCTGCTGTGGCTCTCATGCCACTCAGAGGGATGCAATCTTGCAGCAGATGGTGCCCTGGTATGGCGCAGCTTGACGGCTCCTCACCTGTGATGGACGAAGCTACTCCATCTCCCTGAGCATCAGTTTGGCCCTCAGGTGGCTGCTTGAAAGACAAAAATCATGACAAATAAAATTCACTCTGTGCTGACCTTTGGCAAGAATCAGTGAGACCTCAGTCCTGTGCTTTGTACTCTGCCAGAAACCTCCAGTTTAAAAACATTGGTAGTTATTGTCTTTAGAAGCCATCCCTTCTTCCATCTTTGTGCTCCTTTTCTATTTTTGAAATATCTAAGCATAAATTCAGCTTTAAAATTATATATTTAACAGATGTATAGTGGGTTTTACAGTTTTCTCAATGAGTAAAATCAGAAGGAAACTGTCAACGTCAGTACACTTCACTCCCCACCGCATCCCAGATGCAGGGCACAGAAGATAATCCCATGCAAGTGCACGTGTGTGCAAGGAAAAGAAGCAGATGCTTGGGATACCAGAAACCTTGGGAGCCGCTGACTCCGAGGAGTGACTTCCAAAGGCAAGAACCAGATCCATATGCTTCCTTCTGCATTCCTCCACACACACCTGCGTTTGCATTCCTCCAGGGAGCTGTCCTATGCATCCATCCAGATCTTTGTCACACTGCAGCCCACTGAGGCCCCATCTTCAAAGAAATGTCCCTGATCCCACAGCTCCATGTTGATCTTCTCCTCCTTCACCATCTACAGCCCTTTGCATTTAGGGCATTTTACCGCACTACTCGTTTTACACCTTTACAATTTAGCAGTTAAAAAACCATTCTGCATCAGCCACAAGTTTTCCCTTATGTGTCTCCAGCAATTTTTTGTTAAGGGGGATAGTTGACCAAGGCCATTCCAGCTCCAGTCACTTTTCTACCTAGCACAGTCATCCCTCCCCATCCCTGGGTTCCACCTCAGTAGATTCAAGCAATATTTGAAGAAAGGAGATTGTGTCTGTGCTAACACGTACGAACATTTTCTCTTGTTATTATTCCTTACACAATAGAGTATACCAACTGTTTACACTGTGTGATGTATTATAAGGAATCTGAAGATGATTTAATGTCTAAGGGAGGATGTGTGTCAGTTATATGCAAATGCTATGCATCATTTCTATATCAGGGACTTGAGCATCCATGGATTTGGTATCTGACGGCGTCCTGGAACAAACTGCCCATGGATATTGAGGGACCACAGTATTTTTATCCTCCATGTCACCCCCTGCCCTGACCTCCAGAAACAAACAATCATTTGCCGTTTTAAATGAGCAACTTTCTCTAAATGAGCAACAGAGGAGCTCTCCCACCCACCACTGACTCCCCGCCTGCCTTCAGGCTTGTGGGGAGGAAGAGCCCTGGCCCTGGCTGATGGAACTCAGCTCCTGGGATCAGCTGGCAATAGAGGGTCATGTCCCAGCTTCATTGACTTCCTGCATCATAAGTCTCCTCTTAGGAGATAACCTCTCCTCTCAGGCCCTTAGGACCAAGTGCCCTCTCTCCACCTTCTCTGAGACCTCAGGTGTGAAGAATACGCTTTTATTTATTTGCTAGATTTTTGTGTGAATACTGATGAAAACTAATCATGTGGACTTGGTCCTCGGGGTTAAACGTCCAAGTGTAAAAACGAAAACCACCAGTGAATGATGTTTGACCATCAGTTACAAGTTTTTCTTTCTCTTGCAATGAAACAGCTCACAATAACTGAAAATGAAGGGCGTGGTAAGTTGAGATAGAGATATCCCTTCCTTCCCAACACCCCACCCCTGGAAAATCAGGGTAGGCAGGCCTCTGTTAGAGCTCTCTTGCTGCAGAAGAGAACTCACAGCCACTTTGAAGTGAACCCCACCCATCTTTGAGAGGCCAGGGCCCTCAAAGGGTTTACCCAGGGAGACTCTGCATTGAGGGGAGGGTGGGAACAGCCCCACTTGCCAGCAGCTGTTCACAGCAGTGAACTTGAGCCCCCAAGATGCTGCCCAGGAGTGGAAGAAACCTGACTTGGAATAGCCCCGGATGTCGCGCTGAGCCTGAGCCCTGGCCTGCCTGCCCGGGAAGCTTGGCGACGATTCCTGTGTCCATGCTTGGCATAGAGTGAGTGGAGCTGCCACCTTCAAACTGCATGGGGGGCCACTTCCACAGGCCTGGTTCTTGCTGCGTGGGGGAGCACTGTCCCCACCCCAGAGGCAACTAAAAGCTTCTCATTAAAACAAATGTAGTTGAAGCCGGGCGCGGTGGCTCAAGCCTGTAATCCCAGCACTTTGGGAGGCTGAGACGGGCGGATCACAAGGTCAGGAGATCGAGACCATCCTGGCTAACATGGTGAAACCCCGTCTCTACTAAAAATACAAAAAAATAGCCGGGCGAGGTGGCGGGCGCCTGTAGTCCCAGCTACTCGGGAGGCTGAGGCAGGAGAATGGCATAAACCCGGGAGGCAGAGCTTGCAGTGAGCTGAGATCCGGCCACTGCACTCCAGCCTGGGCGACAGAGCGAGACTCCGTCTCAAAAAAAAAAAAAAAAAAAAAACAAAACAAAAAAAAACAAATGTAGTTGAGCCCCAAAGTTCCAGGAAATAAGATGACTCCAGGAGAAGGTGATTGTTAGGGTGTCTGACTCAACCCTATACTCTTGTTTGGCTAAGGAAGGAACTTCGGTGTGATGGAGAAAGTGACCTGCACACCCCACACGGGTAGAACTCTCCTGCTTCGGGGGTAAGAAGCTGTCCTGAAGCAACCCTCACCCAAGCCATCTTGTGAGCTCTCGGCCCTCA